>NW_024711956.1:0-18366 GCF_018991925.1 Homarus americanus | reverse complement strand
AGAAGTTACGTATTGCTGTGTACCCGGGAGTGTCTGAGGAACTCTGGGAGTGTTCGAGGTGTACCTGGAGTGTTCGAGTGTACCTGGGAGCACTGAAACCTGTGCACCTGAGAGAGTGCACCTGGGAGCATCGAGGTGTAACTGGGAGCAAGGTTCCGAGGTTCACAGTAAAAAGGTCAAGGTACCCATCAGATGCATACCTGGGAGCATCAGGAGGTGCACCTGGGAGTGTTTGGAGGTGCCTGGGAGTGTTGGAGGTGCACCCGAGCAACAGAGGCACCTGGGATGTCAGAGGTGTCAGGGGTGCAACCCAGGAGAGCTAGAAGAACCCAGAGAGCGTCAGAGGTTCCCTGGGAGACAGAGCAAGGTCAGAGCAAAATTTTGAGCAAGGAGAGGTACCCAGAGAGTCAGAGAGAGAGGTGCACCCAGAAAGGTCAGGGGTGCACATGGGAGGTCTGGAGGTGCACGTGGGAGTGTCAGGAGACAAAACCACCGAGTGGAGCACCTGGGAGGTCATTGGTGCACCTGGGAGGCTGGGTAGTACCTGGGGGAGGCCAGAGGCACCTGGGAGTGTCAAGGCACGTACCTGGGAGTCAGAGAGGTGCACCTAGGAGGAGCAGAGTTGTACCTGGGAGGTCAGAGGCCCTGAAACAGTGCCAGAGAGAGGTGTACCTGAGAGAGCCAAAGGTACCCGAAGTGTCAGAGGCCTGGAAAGAGTGTCTGGAGGTGTTCGAGCAGAGGTACCTGGGAGTGTCAAAGGCGTCTGAAGTGTCTGAGGTAAAAACGGGAGTGTCGGAGGCACTCCTGAGTGCGGATAGGCACCTGGGAGCAAAGGCCGTCAGGGAGAGGTGCACCTGGGAGAATGAGTGTACCCGGGAGAGAGTCGGTAGCCTGGGGAGTGTAGGAGGTTCCTGGGAGCAAGCCGGGAGGTACCAGGGAGGCGCTGGGAGGCACCTGGAAGTGTTCGCCTGGAGGTACCTGGGAGGCAGGCGAGGCACCTGGGAGCGTCAAAGGTGCACCCGGAAGCGTCTGGGTGCACCCGGAGTGTCAAAGGTGCACCGAGGGCACAGGCACCAAGTGTCAGAGGTGCACCTGGGAGCCCAGTGGTGCACCTGGGAGTGTCTGAGGTGCCCTGGGAGCAAGGCCAGAGAGCAAGGCACCACAGGGAGTGTCAGAGGTACCTGGGAGCGTCAGAGTGCTGCTGCCTCTACGGGCAGGCATGGTGCACCTGGGAGCGTCTGGAGGCACCTGAGTGTCAGAGGCACCTGGGAGTGTCAGAGAGGCACCTGGGAGTGTCTGGAGGTTTACCAGAGTGTCTGGAGGCCCGAGATTGTTCGAGGTACCTGGCAGTGTTCGAGGTGTTCCTGGGAGAGTGTCTGAGGCACCAGAAAAAGTCAGAGGTGCAGCACCTGGTAGTGTCTGGAGGCAGGCACTGGGGAGTGTCTCTGAGCAAGCCCCAGGTGGCCTGGGAGTGTCTCTGCAGCAGGTGTAACCTGGGAATGCAGAACAGGCAGCAGAAAATGTTGCACCTGGAGAGGCACCAGGTCGAGGCACCTGGGAGGTCTGAGGTATCTGAGAAAAAAGTGTCATGGTGCACCTGGGATTGTCAGTGGTGTACTTCGGGAGGTCAGATGAGCAGCATCAGAGGTGCAAAACTGGGAGGCTGGAGGCACCTGGGAGTGTCGGAGGTACCTGGGAGGCCAGAGGTGCAGTGCAGGTCACCTGAGAGTGTCAGGGGTACCTGGGAGGAGCTGCAGAAACTCAGAGCATTGGGAGGTTCCTGGGAGTGTCGGAGGTGCACCTGGGAGTGTCGGAGGTGCACCTGGGAGGTCAGAGTACCTGGGATATTAAAAAACCAGAGAAGGTTGAAACCTGGGAGTGTCGGAGGCACCTGGGAGCAAGGTTGCCTGGAGGTGTACCTGGGAGTGTCAGAGAGATGCACCAGAGCCATGAGGCCCAGTGTTGGCTGAGTACCTGGGAGAGCGTCAGTGGTGTACCTGGGAGCGTCAGAGGTATCTGGGAGTGTTTAAGGGTGCACCTGCGAGTGTCAAGGCACCTGGAGAGGCTGGCACCTGGGAGTGCACCTGGGAGGAGGGAGGTGTTCCTGGGAGTGTCTGAGGTACCTGGGAGTGTCGAGGTGTACCTGGAGCATGTCAAAGGCACCTTGAAGAGTCAGAGGTACCTGGGAGCAGCCCAGGTGTACCTGAGGTCGGAGGCACACTGGGAGTGTCAGAGGTACCCAGAGGTCAGAACAAAAAAAAGGAGTCCAACACCTGAGAGGCCAATGGTGGGCCTGGGAGAGCTTGTGGTGTACCTGGGAGCAAGTGTCAGAGGCACTGCAGAGTCAGAAGGTACCTGGGAGAGTCTGAGGTGCCAGAGAGTGTCAGGAGGTGCTCTGGGAGTGTCGGAGGTGTACCTGGGAGCAAACAGATGTATCGAGCAGAGGTACCTGGAGAGTGTCAGTCAGAGGTGTACCTGGGAGTGTCTGAGGTGTACCTGGGAGTGTCTGAGGTGTACCTGGGAGTGTCGAGGTGCCTGGGAGTGTGCGAGGTGTACCTGGTGTCAGAGGTACCTGGAGTGTCAGGAGGTGTACCTGGGAGAGTCAGAGGTGTACCTGGGAGTGCCGAGGTACCAGGGAGTGTCAGAGGTGTACCTGGGAGGTCAGAGGTGTACCTGGGAGTGTCAGAGCAGCACTGGCAGCAGGTGCACCTGGGAGGTCAGTGGTGTACCTGGGAGTGTCAGGTGTACCTGGGAGTGTCAGAGGTGTACCTGAAGTGTCAGAGGTACCTGGGAGTGTTCGAGGTGTACCAGGAGGTCAGAGGTGTGCCTGGGAGTGTCAGGAGGTACCTGGGGAGCAGAGGTGTACCTGGGAGTGCCTGGAGGTGTACTGGGAGGTTGCAGTACCTGGGAGTGTCAGAGGTGTACCTGGGAGTGTCTGAGGTGCACCTGGAAGTGTCTGAGGTGTACCTGAAAAGTGAGGTGGCACCTGGGAGTGTCAAGGTACCTGGAAGTGTCTGAGGTGTACCTGGGAGTGTCAAGGTACCTGAGGGTGTCATTGGTGTACCTTGGAGTGTCAGAGGTGTACCTGGGAGTGTCAGTGGTGTACCTGGGAGTGTCTTGAGGTGTTCCTGGGAGTGTCAGAGGAGTACCAGGAGGTCAGAGGCACCTGGGAGAGTCAGAGGAGCACCAGGGAGGCCAGAGGTACCTGGGAGGCCATCAGAGGATTACCTGGAGGCCACAGGTGTACTTAGTAGTGTTACATGGTGTACCTGGGAGGTCAGGAGGTGTACCTGAAGAATCAGAGGTGTATCTGGGAGTGTCTGAGGTGTACTGGGAGTGTCAGGGGTGTACCTGGGAGTGCTCATTGGTGCACTGGGAGTGTCTGAGTTATACCTGGGAGTGTCTGAGGTACCTGGGAGGTCTCAGGTGTACATGGAGGGGTCACAGGTGTACCTTGGCAATGTCAGCTGTGTACCTGGGAGTGTTAGCTGCACCTAGGGAGTGTCAGGGGTATACCTGGGAGACAGAGGTGCACCTGGGAGGTCAGGAGGTGCACCTGGGAGTGTCAGAGGTGCACCTGGAGTGTAAGGTTGTACCTGGGAGGTCAGAGGAGCACCTGGGACATCAGGAGGAGTATCTGGGGAGTGTCGGAGGTGCACCTGGGAGTGTCTGCTGGAGGTGTACCTGGGAGGTTGAGGTGTCCTGGAGGTCAGAGCACCTGGGAGTGTCAGAGGAGTACCTGTTGGGAGCATCAGAGGAATACCTGGGAGTGTCAGGGTGTACCTGGAAGTGTCGGAGATGTACCGGGGAGTGTCTTGGAGGTGTACTCCGGCAGTGTCAGAGGTGTACCTGGGAGTCTCTGAGGTATGTATCTGGAGAGTCAGGGTGTACCTGGGAGTATTGGAGGCAATCTGGGAGGCCTGGGGTGGTGTACCTGGGAGTGTCAGGTGTACCTGGGAGTGTCATAGTGCACTGGGAGTGTCTGGAGGGGTGTACCTGGGAGTGCCAGAGGTGTACATGGGAGTGTCAGTGGTGCAATCTGGGAGTGTCAGAGCTGTATCTGGGAGTGTCAGAGGTGCACCTGGGAGGCCAGAGGTGTACCTGGAGTGTCAATGGTGTACCTGGGAGTGTCAGAGGTGTACTGAGTGTCTGGAGGTGTACCTGGGAGTGTATGAGGCATACCTGGGAGTGTCACGTGTGTACCAGGGAGGTCAGAGGTGTAACTGGGAGTGTCAGAGGTATACCTGGGAGCGTCAGGCGCAACTGGGAGGCCAGGGGTTTACCTGGGAGTATCTGAGGTGTACCTGGGAGTGTCAGAAGTGTACCTGGGAGTGTCAGGAGGTGCACCTGGCAGTGTCAGAGGTGTACCTGAGTGTCTGAGGTGCACCTGGGAGTGTCAAGGGTGTACCTGATTGGTCAGGGGTGCACCTGGGGAGGTCAGAGGTGCAACCTGGGAGGTCCGAGGTTAATTTGGGAGTGTCAGGAGGTGCACCTGGGAGGGTCTGAGGTGTACCTGGGAGTGTCAGTGGTGTAACCTGGGAATGTCAGGAGTGCACCTGGGAGTGCCAAAGGTGTACCTGGGAGGGGTCAGGAGGAGTACCTGTGAGCATCAGAGGAATACCTGGGAGGGTCAGAGGTGTGTTGGGAGTATCAGAGGTGTACCTGGGAGGTCAGAGGTGAACCAGGAGTGTCAGGAGGAGTACCTGGGAGGCCAGGAGGTGTACCTGGGAGTATCGAAGGAGCATCTGGGAGCATCGGAAATGCACCTGGGAGTGTCAGAGGTGTACCTGGGAGTGTCAGTGTTGTACCTGGGAGTGTCAGAGGTGTACCTGAGAGTGTGGGTGTTGTACCTGGGAGTGTCAGAGGAGTACCTGGAAGCATCAGAGGAGTATCTGAGTATCGAGGTGTGGCCTGGGAGTGTCTGAGGCACCTGGGAGGCGTCTGAGGCACCGGGAGGTAATGTGTTGTACCTGAAGTGTCAGAGGAGCACCTGGGAACACTGAGGAATACCTGGGAGGCCAGGGGTGTACCTGGGAGTGTCGGAGGTGTACCGGGAGTGTCGTGGTGTACCTGGGAGTGTCAGGAGGTGTACCTGGGAGTGTCTGAGGTGTACCTGGGAGTGTATGAGGTATACCTGTGGGAGTGTCACGTGTGTACCAGGGATTGTCAGGAGTGTACCTGGTGAGTGTCAGAGGTGTACCTGGGATTGTCTGAGGTGTACCTGGGAGTGCCAGAGGTGTACCTAGGAGGTCAATGGTGCACCTGGGAGCGTCAGAGGGGTGGTAATTTTGAGGGTGTCTTGAGGCACCTGGGGAGTGTATGAGGCATGCCTGGGAGGTCACGTGTGAAACAGGAGTGTCAGAGGTGTACCTGGGAGGCCAGAGGTGCACTGGGAGGTCAGGGGTGTACCTGGAGTGTCTGAGGTGTACCTGGGAGTGTCGGAGGCACCTGGGGAGTGTCAAGGGTACCTGGGATTGTCAGGGGTGTACTTGGGAGTTTCAGGAGGTGTACCTGGGAGTGTCTGGAGGTGTACCTGGGAGTGCTCAGAGGTGTACCTGGGAGTGTCTGAGGTGCACCTGAGAGCTCTGGGTGGTGTACCTGGGAATGTCTGAGGTGTGCCTGGGAGTGTCAGGGGAGGTGTACCTGTGAGTGTCTGAGGTGTACCTGGGAAGTCAGAGGTGTGCCTGGGAGCTGTCAGAGGTGCACCTGGGAGTGTCTGAGGTGTACCTGGGAGTGTCTGAGGTGTGTCTGGGGAGGTGTGAGGTGTAATCTTGGCAGGGTCTGAGGCATACCCGGCAGCTCAGCTGCACCTGGGAGTGTCACGCTGCATTTGGGGAGGCTCAGAGGTGTGTACCTGGGAGGTGTCAGTGGTGGCACTGGAGGTGAGGTGTGTACCAGGGAGGTCAGAGGAGTACCTGGGAGTGTCAGCGTGTACCTTGGGGAGTGTCAGAGGGGTACCTGGCGTGCCAGAGGTGACCTGGGAGTGTCAGAGGTGTGCCTGGGAGTGTCAGAGGAGCACGAGCATCAGAGGAGCACTGGAGTGTCAGGAGGTGTAATTTGGTAGTGTCATTGGTGCACCTGGGAGTGTCAGGATGTGTACCTGGAAGAGTCAGAGGTGTATCTGCTGGGAGTGTCTGAGGTGTACTTGGGAGTGCCAGAGGTGTACCTTGAGATTGTCTGAGGTATACCCAGAGAGCCCAGGGTTACCTGTTGGGAGTGTCTCATAGGTGCACCTGGTGTGTCTCTGAGGTACCTGGGAGTGCCAGAGGTGTACATGGGAGTGTCAGTGGTGTACCTGTGAGTGTCAGAGTTGTATCTGGGAGTGTCAGGAGGTGTACCTGGGAGGTCAGAGGTATCTGAGAGTGTCTGAGGTACCTGGGAGTGTATGAGGTATACCTGGGAGTGCTGTCACGTGTGTACCAGGGAGGTCAGGAGGTGTACTTGGGAGGTCAGAGGTGTACCTGGGAGGCCAGGGGTGTAACTGGGAGTGTCAGGGGTGTACCTGAGTATCGAGGTGCACCTGGGAGTGTCAGAGGTGTACCTGGGAGAGCTCTGTGAGGTACTCCTGGCAGTGTCAGAGGTGCACTGGGGAGTGTCTGAGGTGTACCTGGGAGTGTCGGAGGTGTAAATTGGGAGTGTCAGCGGTGGCACCTGGGAGGTCAGAAGGGCACCTGGGCGTGTCAGAGGGGTGACCTGGGAGGTCAGAGGTAGTACCTGGGAGTGTCAGGAGGAGTGCACCTGGGAGCATCAGAGGAGTACTTCGGAGTGTCAGAGGTGTACTTGGTGTGTCATTGGTGTACCTGGGAGGTCAGAGGGGTGTACCTGGAAGAGTCAGAGGTGTGCATCTGGGAGCGTCTGAGGTGCAATTTTGGGACCTGGGAGTGCTCATTGGTGTACCTGGGAGTGTCTGGAGGTGCACCTGGGAGTGTCTGAGGTGTACCTGGGAGTGTCTGGAGGTGTACATGGAGTGTCACAGGTTTACCTTGGCAATGTCAGCGGTGTACCTGGGGAGGCTGGGCTGCACCTAGCAGTGTCAGGGTATACCTGGGGAGCATCAGAGGTGCACCTGGGAGTGTCAGAGGTGTACCACCTGGGAGGTCAGGAGGTGTACCTGGCAGTGTCAGAGGTGTACCTGGAAGTGTCTGAGGTGTACCCGGGGAGGCTCTGGAGGAGTACCTGGGAGCATCAGAGGAATACCTGGGAGTGTCAGGGGTGTACTTGGAAGTGTCGGAGATGTACCGGGGAGTGTCGGAGGTGTACATGGGAGTGTCAGAGGTGTACCTGGGATTCTCTGAGGTATATCTGGGAGAGTCAGGGGTCTGGGAGTATTGGAGGTGTACCTGGGAGTGTCAGTGGTGTACCTGGGAGTGTCAGAGGTGTACATGGGAGTGTCATAGGTGCACCTGGGTGTGTCTGAGGTGTACCTGGGAGTGCCAGAGGTGTACATGGGAGTGTCAGTGGTGTACCTGGGAGTGTCAGAGTTGTATCTGGGAGTGTCAGAGGTGTACATGGGAGTGCCAGAGGTGTATCTGGGAGTGTCAATGGTGTACCTGGGAGTGTCAGAGGTGTACCTGAGAGTGTCTGAGGTGTACCTGGGGGTGTATGAGGTATACCTGGGAATGTCACGTGTGTACCAGGGAGTGTCAGTGGTGTACCTGGGAGTGTCAGAGGTGTACCTGGGAGTGTCAGGGGTGTGCACCTGGGGGGTGTGAGGTGTGTACAGGGAGTGTCAGAGGAGTACCTGGGGAGTGTCAGCGTTGTACCTGGGGTGTCAGAGGGTACCTGGGAGTGTCAGAGGAGGTGTACCTGGAAGTGTCAGAGGTGCACCTGGGAGTGTCAGAGGAGTATCTGGGAGCATCAGAGGATTACCTCGGAGTGTCATAGGTGTACTTGGTAGTGTCATTGGTGTACCTGGGAGTGTCAGAGGTGTACCTGGAAGAATCAGAGGTGTATCTGGGAGTGTCTGAGGTGTACTTGGGAGTGTCAGGGGTGTACCTGGGAGTGTCATTGGTGTACCTGGGAGTGTTTGAGTTATACCTGGGAGTGTCTGAGGTGTACCTGGGAGTGTCTCAGGTGTACATGGAGTGTCACAGGTGTACCTGGCAATGTCAGCGGTGTACCTGGGAGTGTTAGCGGTGTACCTAGGAGTGTCAGGGGTATACCTGGGAGTATCAGAGGTGTACCTGGGAGTGTCAGAGGTGTACCTGGGAGTGTCAGAGGTGTACCTGGGAGTGTAAGTGTTGTACCTGGGAGTGTCAGAGGAGTACCTGCGAGCATCAGAGGAGTATCTGGGAGTGTCGGAGGTGTACCTGGGAGTGTCTGAGGTGTACCTGGGAGTGTCTGAGGTGTCCCTGGGAGTGTACGTGTTGTACCTGGGAGTGTCAGAGGAGTACCTGGGAGCATCAGAGGAATACCTGGGAGTGTCAGGGGTGTACCTGGAAGTGTCGGAGATGTACCGGGGAGTGTCGGAGGTGTACCTGGCAGTGTCAGAGGTGTACCTGGGAGTCTCTGAGGTATATCTGGGAGAGTCAGGGGTGTACCTGGGAGTATTGGAGGTGTACCTGGGAGTGTCAGTGGTATACCTGGGAGTGTCAGAGGGTGTACATGGGGAGTGTCATGGAGATTGCACCTGGCGTGTCTGAGGTGTACCTGGGGAGTGCCAGGAGGTGTGCATGGGAGTGTCAAGGTGTGCCTGGGAGTGTCAGAGTTGTATCTGGGAGTGTCCAGAGGTGTACCTGGGAGTGCCAGAGGTGAACCTGGGAGTGTCAATGGTGTACCTGGGAGTGTCAGATGTGTTCCTGAGAGTGTCTGAGGTGTACCTGGGAGTAAATGAGGTATACCTGGGAGTGTCACGTGTGTACCAGGGAGTGTCAGAGGTGTACCTGGGAGTGTTAGTGGTGTACCTGGGAGTGTCAGTGGTGTAACTGGGGGTGTCAGGGGTGTACCTGGGAGTATCGGAGGTGTACCTGGGGAGTGTCCAGGGGGTGTACCTGGGAGTGTCAGGGGTGTGCCTGGCAGTGTCAGAGGTGTGCCTGGGAGTCTGGGGTGTGCCTGGGGTGTCAAGGTGTACCTGGGATTGTCAGGGGTGTACCTGGGAGTGTCAGAGGTGTACCTGGGAGTGTCTGAGGTGTACTTGGGAGTGTCAGAGGTGTACCTGGGAGGGTCTGAGGTGTACCTGGGAGTGTCAGTGGTGTAACCTGGGAATGTCAGAGGTGTACCTGGGAGTGTCAAAGGTGTACCTGGGAGTGTCAGAGGAGTACCTGTGAGCATTAGAGGAATACCTGGGAGGGTCAGAGGTGTACCTGGGAGTATCAGAGGTGTACCTGGGAGTGTCAGAGGTGAACCAGGGAGTGTCAGAGGAGTACCTGGGAGTGTCAGAGGTACCCAGGAGCATCAGAGCATCTGGGAGCATCGGAAATGTACCCTGGAGTGTCAGAGGTGTACCTGGGAGTGTCAGTGTTGTACCTGGGAGGTCAGAGGTGCACCTGAGGAGTGGGTTGGTACCCGGGAGTGTCAGGAGGAGGCCTGGAAGCATCAGGAGGAGCATCTGGGAGTATCGGAGGTGTGCCTGGGAGTGTCTGGAGGCGTACCTGGTGTGTCTGAGGTGTACCTGGGAGTGTACTGCAGCCAGGCCTCGAAGTGTCAGAGGAGTACCTGGGAACATCAGAGAATACCTGGGAGTGTCAGGGTGTACCTGGGGAGTGTCGGAGGTGTACCGGGGAGGTCGGTGGTGTACCTGGGAGTGTCAGAGGTGTACCTGGGGAGTGTCTGGAGGTGCACCTGGGAGTGTATGAGGCATACCTGGGGAGTACCACGTGTACCAGGGATTGTCAGGAGTTGCACCCGCGGAGGCCTCAGATGTGCACCTGGGATTGTCTGAGGTGGCACCTGGGAGTGCCAGAGGTGTACCTTAGATGTCAATGGCGTACCTGGGAGTAAATCGGTGAGGTGTACTTGAGGGTGTCTGAGGTGCACCCGGGGAGTGTATGAGGCATGCCTGGGAGTGTCACGTGTGAAACAGGGAGTGTCAGAGGGGGTACCCGGGGAGTGCTGGAGGTGTACCTGGGGAGTGTCAGGGGTGTACCTTTTGGGAGTATCGGAGGTGTACCTGGGAGTGTCAGAGGTGCACCTGGGAGTGCTCTTCAGGAGGTGTGTCTTGGCAGTGTCAGAGGTGTACCTGGGAGTGTCTGGAGGTGCACCTGGGAGTGCTCTGGAGGGGTGCACCTGGGAGTGTCAAGGGCGCACCTGGGATTGTCAGGGGTGTACTCTTGGGAGTGTCAGGAGGGGTGCACCTGGAGTGTCTGGAGGGGTGCACCTGGGAGGTCAGAGGTGTACCTGGGAGTGTCTGGAGGCGCACCTGGGAGAGTCAGTGGTGTGTACCCTGGGAATGTCTGAGTGTGCCTGGGAGCGTCAGGGAGGTGTACCTGTGTGAGGTCTGAGGTGCACCTGGGAATGCCGCAGGTGTGCTCAGAGCGTCAGAGGTGCACTCTGGGGAGTGTCTGAGGTGGCACCTGGGAGTGTCTGGAGGTGTGTGTCTGGGAGTGTGAGGTGTAATCTGGCAGGGTCTGAGGTATACCTAGTGGTGCATCAGGGGCGGTGTACCTGGGAGTGTCAGCTTGCATTTGGGGAGGCTCAGAGGTGTACCTGGGAGTGTCAGTGGTGCACCCGGGAGTGTGGAGGTGTGTACCAGGGAGTGTCAGAGGAGTACCTGGGAGTGTCAGGGGCGGTGTACCTGAGTGTCAGGGTACCTGGGCGTGTCAGGAGGTGACCTGGGAGTGTGTCGTGTGAGGTACCTGGGAGTGTCAGAGGAGTACCCAGGGAGCATCACAGGAGTACCTCGAGTGTCAGAGGTGTACTTGGTAGTGTCATTGGTGTACCTGGGAGTGTCAGATGTGTGTACCTGGAAGAGCTCAGAGGTGTATCTGGGAGTGTCTCTGAGGTGTAACACCTGGGAGGTCAGGAGGGGTACCTGGGCGTGTCAGAGGTGACCTGGGAGTGTCAGAGGTGTACCTGGGAGTAACAGAGGAGTACCTAGGAGCATCAGAGGAGTACCTCGAGTGCTGTCAGGAGGTACTTGGTAGTGTCATTGGTGTACCTGGGGAGTGTCAGGATGTGTACCTGGAAGAGTCAGAGGTGTATCTTGGAGTGTTCGAGGGGTGTACTTGGGAGCGCTGTGAGGTGTACCTGGGATTGTCTGGAGGCATACCTGGGAGTCAGGGTGTACCTGGGAGGTCTGGCAGGGTGCAATCTGCGTGTCTTGAGGTACCTGGGAGTGCTAGAGGTGTACATGGGAGTGTATGAGGCATACCTGGGAGGTCACGTGTACCAGGGAGGCCAGAGGTGTAATTTGGGAGTGTCAGGAGGTGTACCTGGGAGTGTCAGGGGTGTAACTGGGAGTGTCAGGGTGTACCTGGAGTATCGGAGGTGCACCTGGGAGTGCTTTCTCAGAGGTGTACCTGGGAGAGCTCCAGAGTGCACCTGGCAGTGTCAGAGGTCACCTGGGGAGTGTCTGAGGCACCTGGGAGTGTCGGAGGTGTACCTGGGAGTGTCAGCGGTGTACTGGGAGTGTCAGAAGGGCAAGTACCTGGGCGTGTCAGAGGTGACCTGGGAGTGCTCAGGGAGGGTGCACCTGGAGTGTCAGAGGAGGCCTGGGAGCATCAGAGAGTACCCTCGGAGGTCAGAGGTACTTGGTAGTGTCATTGGTGTACCTGGGAGTGTCAGAGGTGTACCTGGAAGAGTCAGAGGTGTATCTGGGGAGTGCTGAGGTACTTGGGAGTGTCAGGGGGTACCTGGGAGTGCTCATTGGTGTGGCCTGGGAGTGTCTGAGGTGTACCTGGGAGTGTCTGAGGTGTACCTGGGAGTGTCTGAGGGGTGTACATGGAGGTCACAGGTTTACCTGGCAATGTCAGCGGTGTAACCTGGGAGGTCAGCGTGTACCTAGCAGTGTCAGGGTATACCTGGGAGTATCAGGAGGTGCACCTGGGAGGTCAGAGGTGCACCTGGGAGGCTCGTGAGGTGCACCTGGGAGTGTAAGTGTTGTACCTGGGAGTGTCAGGAGGGAGTACCTGGGAGCATCAGAGGAGTATATCTGGGAGTGTCTGAGGTGTACCTGGGAGTGTACGTGTTGTACCTGGGAGGCTGAGAGTACCTGGGAGCATCGAGGAATGGGCCTGGGAGTGTCAGGGGTGTACTTGAAGGTCGGAGATGTACCGGGGAGTTTCGGAGGTGTACCTGGTAGTGTCACTGTCAGAGGTGTACCTGGATTGTCTGAGGCATAACCTGGGAGAGTCAGGGTGTACCTGGGGAGTGTCATAGGTTAACCTTGGGTGTGTCTGAGGTGTACCTTGCCAGGAGGTACATGGGAGTGTCAGTGGTGTAAATTGGGGAGTGTCAGGAGGTGTACCTGGGAGTGTCAGGGGTGTAACTGGGAGGCCAGGGGTGTACTGGGAGTATCGGAGGTGCACCTGGAGTGTCAGAGGTGTGCTTGGGAGACTCCAGAGGTGTGTACCTGGCAGTGTCAGAGGTGTACCTGGGAGTGTCTGAGGTGTACCTGGGAGTGTCGGAGGTGTACCTGGGAGTAAAGTGGTGTGGCCTGGGAGTGTCAGAGGGGTACCTGGCAGCCTGAGGTGACCTGGGAGTGTCAGAGGTGTACCTGGGAGTGGCCAGAGGAGTACCTGGGAGCATCAGAGGAGTACCCCTGGAGTGTCAGAGGCGGGTAATTTGCAGTGTCATTGGTGTACCTGGGAGTGTCAGAGGTGTACTCCGGAAGAGTCAGATGCATCTGGGAGTGTCTGAGGTGTACTTGGGAGGTCAGGGGGCACCTGGGAGTGTCATTGGTGTCCTGGGAGTGTCTGAGGGTGCAGTACCTGTGGAGTGTCTGGAGGTGTACCTTGGGAGTGTCTGAGTTGGTGGCTGATGGAGTGTCAGCAGGTTTACCTGGCAATGTCAGGCGGTGTACCTGGGAGTGTCAGCGGTGTACCTGGGAGTGTCAGGGTGTAACTGGGAGTGTCAGTGGTGTACCTGGGAGTATCGGAGGTGCACCTGGGAGTGTCAGAGATGCAATCTGGGAGAGTCAGAGGTGCACCTGGCAGTGTCAGGAGGTGCACCTGGGAGGTCTGAGGTGTACCCGGGGAGTGTCGGAGGTGTACCTGGGAGGTCAAGGGTGCAATCTGATCATCAGGGTGCAATCCTGGGAGGTCAGAGGTGCAACCTGGGAGGCCGGAGGTGCACCTGGGAGGCTCAGGGGTGTAGTGCACCTGTGAGTGCCTGTGAGGTGTGCACCTGAGTGCCAGGAGGTGCACCTGGGAGGTCAGAGGTGTACCTGGGAGGCACAGTGTTGTACCTGGAAGTGTCAGGAGGAGTACCTGGGGAGCATCAGAGGAACACCTGGGAGGCCAGGGGTGTACCTGGGAGTGTCGGAGGTGTACCGGGGAGTGTCGCAGGTGTACCTGGGAGTGTCAGAGGTGTGTACCTGGGAGTGTGTGAGGTGTGTACCTGGGAGTGTATGAGGTATACTTGGGAGTGTCATGTGTACCAGGGATTGTCAGGGTGTACCCGCGAGTGTCAGAGATGCACCTGGGATTGTCTGAGGTGTCTGGGAGTGCCAGAGGTGCACCTTAGAGTGCTCAATGGTGTACCTGGGAGGTCAGAGGTGTACTTGAGAGTGTCTGAGGTGTACCTGGGAGTGTCAGAGGTGTACCTTGGGGAGTGTCTGAGGTGTACCTGGGAGAGTCAGTGTGTAACGGGAATGACTGAGGTGTGTGTGCTCTGGGAGTGTCAGAGGTGTACCTGTGAGTGTCTGAGGTGTACTGGAATGTCAGAGGTGTGCCTGGGAGCGTCAGGAGGTACCTGAGATTGCTCAAGGGTGTAACACTCTGGGAGTGTCAGGAGGTGAACTTGGGGAGTGTCAGAGGAGTACCTGGGAGTGCTCAGAGGTGTACCTGGGAGTGTCAAAGGTGCACCTGGTGTGTCTGAGGTGTACCTGCAGTGTCTGAGGTGTTCCGGGGAGTGTCTGAGGTGTACCTGGAGGCTCAGAGTTGTACCCGGGAGAGGCAGAGGTGTACCTGGGAAATTGTGAGGTGTACCTGGGAGTGTCAGTGGTGTACCTGGGGAGTGTGAGGTGTGTACCAGGGAGGTCAGGAGGAGTACCTGGGAGTGTCAGCGTTGTACCTGGGAGTGTCAGAGGGTACCTTGGGAGGGGTCAGAGGTGTACCTGAAGTCAGAGGTGCACCTGGGGAGTGTCAGGAGGAGTATCTGGGAGCACTGTGAGTGATTACCTCGGAGTGTCTGCAGGTGTACTTGGTGGAAGTGTCATTGGTGTACCTGGGAGTGTCAGAGGTGTACTGGAAGAATCAGGAGGTGTATCTGGGAGTGTCTGGAGGTACTTGGGAGGCCAGGAGTGTACCTGGGAGGCTGGCTGGTACCTGGGAGTGTCTGAGTTATACCTGGGAGTGTTCCGAGGTGTACCTGGGGAGTGTCTCCAGGTGTACATGGAGGCCACAGGTGTAATGGCAATGTCAGCTGTGTACCTGGGAGGCATGTGTACCCAGGAGTGTGTCAGGGTATACCTGGGAGGCATCAGAGGTGTACCTGGGAGTGTCAGAGGTGTACCTGGGAGTGTCAGAGGTGTACCTGGGGAGTGTAAGTGTTGTACCTGGGAGTGTCAGAGGAGTACCTGCTGGGGAGCATCAGAGGAGTATCTGGGAGTGTCGGAGGTGTACCTTGGAGTGTCTGAGGTGCACCTGGGAGTGTCTGAGGTGTACCTGGGAGTGTCTGAGGTGTACATGGGAGTGTCAAGCAGGTTTACCTTGGCAATGTCAGCGGCGCGTACCTGGGAGTAAGGTCAGCGGTGTCCCTGGGAGTGTCAGGGGTGTAATGGGAGTGTCAGTGGTGTACCTGGGAGTATCGGAGGTGCACTGGAGTGTCAGGAGGTGTACCTTGGGAGAGTCAGAGGTGTACCTGGCAGTGTCAGAGGTGTACCTGGGAGTGTCTGAGGTGTACCTGGGAGTGTCGGAGGTGTACCTGGGAGGTCAAGGGTGTACCTGGGATTGTCAGGGGTACCTGGGGAGGTCAGGAGGTGTACCTGGGAGTGTCGGAGGTGTACCTGGGAGGCCAAAGGTTTTACCTGGGAGTGTCAGAGGAGGCCTGTGAGTATCAGAGGAATACCTGGGAGGGTCAGGAGGTGTACCTGGGAGCATCACAGGTGTACCTGGGAGGCCAGGAGGTGAACCAGGGAGTGTCAGAGGAGCGTTGGGAGTGTCAGAAATGCAAATCTGGAGCATCGGAGGTGTTGGGAGTTAATCGGATGCACCCTGAGGCTCAAAGGTGTACCTGGGGAGGTCAGTGGTGTAACTCCAGAGTGTCAGAGGTGTGTCCTGGGAGTGCCAGAGGTGTACCTGGGAGTGTCAGAGGTGTACCTGGGAGGTACGTGTTGTACCTGAAGTGTCAGAGGAGTACCTGGGGAGCATCAGAGTGAATACCTGGGAGGCCAGGGGTGTACCTGGGAGTGTCGGAGGTGTACCGGGGAGGTCGGAGGTGTACCGGAGTGTCAGAGGTGTACCTGGGAGGTCAGAGGTACCTGGGAGTGTGTGTGAGGTGTACCTGGGAGTGTATGAGGTATACCTGGGAGGCCTGCAGGTGTACCAGGGATTGTCAGGGTGTACCTGCGGAGTGTCAGAGGTGTACCTGGATTGTCTGAGGTGTACCTGGGAGCAAGCCAGAGGTGTACCTAGGAGGCTCACAGGTACCTGGGAGTGTCAGGAGGTGTACTTGAGAGTGTCTGAGGTGTACCTTGGGAGTGCGGAGGTATACCCAGAGTAACAATGCGGTACTGGTGAGAGTGTCAGTGTGTACCTGGGAGTGTCAGGAGGTGTACCTGGGAGTGTCAGGGGTGTAACTGGGAGTGTCAGGGTGTACCTGGGAGTATCGGAGGTGTACCTGGGAGTGTCAGAGGTGTACCTGGGAGTGCTCAGAGGTGCAATCTGGCAGTGCTCAGAGTGTGTACCTGGGAGATTCTGAGGTGTACCTGGGAGTGTCAGAGGTGTACCTGGGGAGCGTCTGAGGTGTACCCGTGGTTGTTTCCAAGGGTGCACCTGGGAACGGTCTGGAGGTGTGCCGCCTGGGGAGGTCAGAGGTGTACCCTGTGAGGGTCTGAGGCACTGGGAATGTCAGAGTTGTGCCTGGGAGCTGCCAGAGGTGTACCTGATTGTCAAGGGTGTACTCTGGAGTGTCAGAGGTGAACCAGGGAGTGTCAGAGGAGGCCTGGAGCGTCAGGAGGTGTACCTGGGAGTGCTCGCTGTGCACCTGGTGTGTCTGAGGTGTACCTGGTAGTGTCTGAGGTGTACTGGGAGTGTCTGAGGTGTACGGGGAGTGTCAGAGTTGTACCGGGAGAGTGAGTGCACCTGGGAATGCCAGAGGTGTACCTGGGAGTGTCAGTGGTGTACCTGGGAGTGTGAGGTAAAACAGTGGAGTGTCAGAGGAGCACCTGGGAGTGTCAGTGTTGTACCTGGGAGTGTCAGAGGGGGTACCTGGGAGTGTCAGAGGCACCTGGAAGTGTCAGAGGTGCACCTGGAGCCAGAGGAGCATCTGGGAGCACTGTGAGGATCACCTCGGGAGCGTCTGCAGGTGTACTTGGTAGGCCATTGGTGTACCTGGGAGGTCAGAGGTACCTGGAAGAATTGTATCTGGGAGTGTCTGAGGTGTACTTGGGAGTGTCAGGGGTGTACCTGGGAGTGTCAGGGGTGTAACTGGGTGTCAGGGTGTACCTGGGAGTATCGGGAGGTGCACCTGGGAGGTCAGAGGTGTACCTGAGAGTCAGAGGTGTACCTGGCAGTGTCAGAGGTGTACCTGGGAGTGTCTGAGGTGTACCTGGGAGTGTCGGAGGTGTACCTGGGAGTGTCAGCGGTGTACCTGGGAGTGTCAGAAGGGGTACCTGGGTGTCAGAGGACCTGGGAGGTCAGAGGTGTACCTGGGAGTGTCAGAGGAGTACCTGGGAGCATCAGAGGAGTACCTCGGAGTGTCAGAGGTGTACTTTGTGTCATTGGTGTACCTGGGAGTGTCAGAGTGTACCTGGAAGAGTCAGAGGTGTATCTGGGAGTGTCTGAGGTGTCACTTGGGAGTGTCAGGGGGTACCTGGGAGGTCATTGGTGTACCTGAGTGTCTGAGGTGTACCTGAGTGTCTGAGGTGTACCTGGGAGGTCTGAGGTGTACATGGAGTGTCACAGGTTTACCTGGCAATGTCAGCGGTGTACCTGGGAGTGTCAGCGGTGTACCTAGCAGTGTCAGGGGTATACCTGGGAGTATCAGAGGTGCACCTGGGAGTGTCAAGGTGTACCTGGGTGTCAGAGGTGTACCTGGGGTGTAAGTGTGCCTGGGAGTGTCAGAGGGTACCTGGGGCATCAGAGGAGTATCTGGGAGTGTCTGAGGTGCCTGGGAGTGTACGTGTTGTACCTGGGAGTGTCAGAGGAGTACCTGGGAGCATCAGGAATACCTGGGAGTGTCGGGGTGTACTTGGAGTGTCGGAGATGTACCGGGGAGTTTCGGAGGTGTACCTGGTAGTGTCAGAGGTGTACCTGGGATTGTCTGAGGTATACCTGGGAGAGTCAGGGGTGCCTGGGGTGTCATGGGTGCACCTGGGTGTGTCTGAGGTGTACCTTGGGTGCCAGAGGTGTACATGGGGGTGTCGTGGTGTACTGGGAGTGTCAGAGGACCTAGTGTCAGGGGTGTAACTGGGAGTGTCAGGGGTGTACCTGGGAGTATCGGAGGTGCACCTGGGAGTGTCAGAGGTGTACCTGGGAGACTCAGAGGTGTACCTGGCAGTGTCAGAGGTGTACCTGGGAGTGTCTGAGGTGTACCTGGGAGTGTCGGAGGTGTACCTGGGAGTGTCAGCGGTGTACCTGGGAGTGTCAGAGGGTACCTGGGCGTGTCAGAGGTGACCTGGGGTGTCGAGGTGTACCTGGGGTGTCAGAGGAGTGCCTGGGGCATCAGGAGGGCCTCGGGTGTCAGGGTGTACTTGGTAGTGTCATTGGTGTACCTGGGAGTGTCAGAGGTGTACCTGGAAGAGTCAGATGTGTATCTGGGAGTGTCTGAGGTGTGACTTGGGGTATCGGAGGTGCACCTGGGAGTGTCAGGGATGTACCTGGGAGAGTCAAGTGTACCTGGCAGTGTCAGAGGTGTACCTGGGAGTGTCTGAGGTGTACCTGGGGTGTCAAGGGTGTACCTGGGATTGTCAGGGGTGTACCTGGGAGTGTCAGAGGTGTACCTGGGGTGTCGGAGGTGTGCCTGGGGTGTCAGTGGTGTACCTGTAGTGTCAGAGGTGTACCTGGGGAGTGCAAGGTGTACCTGGGAGTGTCAGAGGTGTACCTGGGA
>NW_024711955.1:0-14054 GCF_018991925.1 Homarus americanus | reverse complement strand
CCCCAGCTGCTCCTGGGCGGGCACTCAAGGGCGCCTCCGCCAATAGGAGGGCCCCCAGGTTCGCCACCGACCCTGGGAGCGCCAATGCCGCTAACAAAAGCCCGGGCTGTGGGCGCCACTGCCCCTAGGAGCGCTATTGCCCGTGCCAGGAACCCTCGGGACGCCAACGCTTCTGGAAGGAAGCTTGAAGGCGCCACCGTCCATGGGAGGGCCCATGGAGGTACCATCGCACCTAGCAAGGCCCATAGGTGCGCCAACACCCTTTATGGAGGACTTCTGGGGACACCGCCGCCCTTGGGAGGGCCTCCTAAGGACGTCGCCGCCCCGATGATTGTCCATAAAGGGGACTATGTATCTGGGAGGGCCCCTGGAGGCTCCGTTTCACCTGTAAGAACCCCTGGGATGCCATCACCCTAAAAAAGGACCCCTGTGATAGCAGATACCCCTCAGAGGGCCTCTGTGGGTACCACTGCCCTTGGGAGGGCGTTTGTGGGCGACACCACCCCAGTGAATTTTCCTGGAGGCACCACCACTCCTGGGAGGGACCTTGGAGGCGCTGCCGCCCCTTAGACGGCACCTAGGGATGCCGCCGGAACTGGGAAGGTCCTTGGGGGCGCCGACAGCCCTGGGAGTACCCCTGAGGGCGCCCCCACGCCTGTGAGGTCCATTGGCGGCGCACCAGCACCTAGCAGGTCTCCTGGGGGCAGTTGTTTTTGCTTTATTTAGAACTCTTGGAGATATTTTGAGGTTAAATATATACGATGCCAATCGCATTTCCAGTATCATTTCATCCTGAACAATGTAAAGCAGAACAAATATCCAACAGCAACACATAAGTTGGGGTGTTGTGTTGACTGACTGCTGTTCTCCTATTGGCTGTAGTTCGGTGGATTTACGTTTTAGTCCACCAATCACAGTTAAGTATGGGATTGTTGGACATGCACGACAGAACGACCTTACCAAGCTATAGAGCTCCCAGGAGGGTCGCCTCTGGTAGGGCCCTTGGGGACTCTGCCGTTCCTGGGAGGGCCACTAAGGGCGCCACCGCCCTTGGGAGGGTTCGTGAGGGCGCTGCCACACATTGGTAGGTCCCGTAGGGGCAAGCTGCCCAGGGCAGGGCCCCAGCTGCTCCTGGGCGGGCACTCAAGGGCGCCTCCGCCTATGGGAGGGCCCTTAGGGCCGCCACCGCCCCTAGGAGCGCTCATGGGGGCGCCATTGCTCCTAGTAGGTCCCATAGGTGCGCCAACACCCTTTATGGAGGACCTCTGGGGGCGCCGCCGGCCTTGGGAGGGCCTCCTAGGGACGTCGCCGCCCCGATGATTGTCCATAAAGGGAACCACGTATCTGGGAGGGCCCATGGAGGCGCCATTTCACTTGTAAGAACCCCTGGGATGCCATCATCCCTAAAAGGGCCGCTGTGGTAGCAGATACCCCGCAGAGGGCCTCTGTGGGCACCAATGCCCTTGGGAGGGCGTTTTTGTTCGACACCACCCCAGGGAATTTTCCTGCAGGCACCACCACTCCTGGGAGGGCCCTTGAGGGCGCTGACGCCCCTTAGAAGGCACCTAGGGATGCCACCGGAACTGGGAAAGTCCTTGGGGGTGCCGACTGCCCTGGGAGGGCCCCTGAGGGCGCCCCCACACCTGTGAGGTCCATTGGTGGCGCACCAGCACCTAGCAGGTCTCCTGGGGGCAGTTGTTTTTGCTTTATTTAGAACTCTTGGAGATATTTTGACGTTAAATAAATACGATTCCAATCGCATTTCCAGTATCATTTCATCCTGAACAATGTAAAGCAGAACAAATATCCAACAGCAAAACATAAGTTGGGGTGTTGTGGTGACTGACTTCTTTGTTCTCCTATTGGCTTAGTTCGGTGGATTTTACATTTTTAGTCCTGTCGCGGTTAAGTATGGGATTGTTGTTGGACATGCGACAAACATACCAAGCTATAGAGCTCCCAGGAGGGTCTCACTTTCTGGTAGGGCCCTTAGGGGACTCTGCCGTTCCTAGGGGTATTCACTAAGGGCGCACCGCCATTGGGAGGGTTCGGGCGCTGCCTGCCACACATTAGTAGGTCCGTGGAACAAGCTGCCAGGGCAGGGCCCAGCTGCTCCTGGGCGGGCACTCAAGGGCGCCTCCGCCTATGGGAGGGCCCTTCGGGCCGCCACCGCCCCTAGGAGCGCTCATGGGGGCGCCATCGCACCTAGTAGGTCCCATAATTGCGCCAACACCCTTTATGGAGGACCTCTGGGGGCGCCGCCGGCCTTGGGAGGGCCTCCTAGGGACGTCGCCGCCCCGATGATTGTCCATAAACGGAACCACGTATCTGGGAGGGCCCATGGAGGCGCCATTTCACTTGTAAGAACCCCTGGGATGCCATCATCCCTAAAAGGGCCGCTGTGGTAGCAGATACCCCGCAGAGGGCCTCTGTGGGCACCAATGCCCTTGGGAGGGCGTTTTTGTTCGACACCACCCCAGGGAATTTTCCTGGAGGCACCACCACTCCTGGGAGGGCTCTTGAGGGCGCTGACGCCCCTTAGAAGGCACCTAGGGATGCCGCCGGAACTGGGAAAGTCCTTGGGGGTGCCGACTGCCCTGGGAGGGCCCCTGAGGGCGCCCCCACACCTGTGAGGTCCATTGGTGGCGCACCAGCACCTAGTAGGTCTCCTGGGGGCAGTTGTTTTTGCTTTATTTAGAACTCTTGGAGATATTTTGACGTTTAATAAATACGATTCCAATCGCATTTCCAGTATCATTTCATCCTGAACAATGTAAAGCAGAACAAATATCCAACAGCAAAACATAAGTTGGGGTGTTGTGTTGACTGACTGCTGTTCTCCTATTGGCTGTAGTTCGGTGGATTTACATTTTAGTCCACCAATCACAGTTAAGTATGGGATTTTTGGTCATGCACGACAGAACGACCTTACCAAGCTGTAGAGCTCCCAGGAGGGTCGCCTCTGGTAGGGCCCTTGGGGACTCTGCCGTTCCTGGGAGGGCCACTAAGGGCGCCACCGCCCTTGGGAGGGTTCGTGAGGGCGCTGCCACCTCTGGTAGGTCCCATAGGGACAAGCTGCCCGGGGCAGGGACCCAGCTGATCCTGGGCGGGCACTCAAGGGCGCCTCCGCCAATAGGAGGGCTTCCAGGTTCGCCACCGACCCTGGGAGCGCCAATGCCGCTAACAAAAGCCCGGGCTGTGGGCGCCACTGCCCCTGGGAGCGCTATTGCCCGTGACAGGAACCCTCGGGACGCCAACGCTTCTGGAAGGAAGCTTGAAGGCGCCACCGTCCATGGGAGGGCCCATGGAGGTACCACCGCACCTAGCAGGGCCCATAGGTGCGCCAACACCCTTTATGGAGGACTTCTGGGGGCGCCGCCGCCCTTGGGAGGGCCTCCTATGGACGTCGCCGCCCCGATGATTGTCCATAAAGGGGACTATGTATCTGGGAGGGCCCCTGGAGGCTCCGTTTCACCTGTAAGAACCCCTGGGATGCCATCACCCTAAAAAAGGACCCCTGTGATAGTAGATATCCCTCAGAGGGCCTCTGTGGGCACCACTGCCCTTGGGAGAGCGTTTGTGGGCGACACCACCCCAGGGAATTTTCCTGGAGGCACCACCACTGCTGGAAGGGACCTTGGGGGCGCTGCCGCCCCTTAGAAGGCACCTAGGGATGCCACCGGAACTGGGAAGGTCCTTGGGGGCGCCGACAGCCCTGGGAGGGCCCCTGAGGGCGCCCCCACGCCTGTGAGGTCCATTGGCGGCGCACCAGCACCTAGCAGGTCTCCTGGGGGCAGTTGTTTTTGCTTTATTTAGAACTCTTGGAGATATTTTGAGGTTAAATATATACGATGCCAATCGCATTTCCATTATCATTTCACCCTGAACAATGTAAAGCAGAACAAATATCCAACAGCAAAACATAAGTTGGGGTGTTGTGTTGACTGACTGCTGTTTTCCTATTGGCTGTAGTTCGGTGGATTTGCATTTTAGTCCACCAATCACAGTTAAGTATGGGATTGTTGGACATGCACGACAGAACGACCTTACCAAGCTATAGAGCTCCCAGGAGGGTCGCCTCTGGTAGGGCCCTTGGGGGCTCTGCCGTTCCTGGGAAGGCCACTAAGGGCGCCACCGCCATTGGGAGGGTTCGTGAGGGCGCTGCCACACCTTGGTAGGTCCCGTAGGGGCAAGCTGCCCAGGGCAGGGCCCCAGCTGCTCTTGGGCGGGCACTCAAGGGCGCCTCTGCCTATGGGAGGGCCCTTAGGGCCGCCACCGCCCCTAGGAGCGCTCATGGGGGCGCCATCGCACCTAGTAGGTCCCATAGGTGCGCCAACACCCTTTATGGAGGACCTCTGGGGGCGCCGCCGGCTTTGGGAGGGCCTCCTAGGGACGTCGCCGCCCCGATGATTGTCCATAAAGTGAACCACGTATCTGGGAGGGCCCATGGAGGCGCCATTTCACTTGTAAGAACCCCTGGGATGCCATCATCCCTAAAAGGGCCGCTGTGGTAGCAGATACCCCGCAGAGGGCCTCTGTGGGCACCAATGCCCTTGGGAGGGCGTTTTTGTTCGACACCACCCCAGGGAATTTTCCTGGAGGCACCACCACTCCTGGGAGGGCCCTTGAGGGCGCTGACGCCCCTTAGAAGGCACCTAGGGATGCCGTCGGAACTGGGAAAGTCCTTGGGGGTGCCGACTGCCCTGGGAGGGCCCCTGAGGGCGCCCCCACACCTGTGAGGTCCATTGGTGGCGCACCAGCACCTAGCAGGTCTCCTGGGGGCAGTTGTTTTTGCTTTATTTAGAACTCTTGGAGATATTTTGACGTTAAATAAATACGATTCCAATCGCATTTCCAGTATCATTTCATCCTGAATAATGTAAAGCAGAACAAATATCCAACAGCAAAACATAAGTTGGGGTGTTGTGTTGACTGACTGCTGTTCTCCTATTGGCTGTAGTTCGGTGGATTTACATTTTAGTCCACCAATCACAGTTAAGTATGGGATTGTTGGTCATGCACGACAGAACGACCTTACCAAGCTATAGAGCTCCCAAGAGGGTCGCCTCTTGTAGGGCCCTTGGGGACTCTGCCGTTCCTGGGAGGGCCACTAAGGGCGCCACCGCCCTTGTGAGGGTTCGTGAGGGCGCTGCCACACCTTGGTAGGTCCCGTAGGGGCAAGCTGCCCAGGGCAGGGCCCCAGCTGCTCCTGGGCGGGCACTCAAGGGCGCCTCCGCCAATAGGAGAACCTCCAGGTTAGCCACCGACCTGGGGCGCCATGCCGCTAACAAAAGCCGGGCTGTGGGCGCCACTGCCCCTGGGAGGCGCTTATTGCCGTGAGCAGGAACCCTCGGGACATGGCAGCTTCTGGAAGGAAGCAGAGAGCGCCACCGTCCATGGGAGGCCAATGGAGGCTGCCATCGCGAGCAGGGCCCATAGGTGCGCCAACACCCTTTATGGAGGACTTCTGGGGGCGCCGCCGCCCTTGGGAGGGCCTCCTAAGGACGTCGCAGCCCCGATGATTGTCCATAAAGGGGACTATGTATCTAGGAGGGCCCCTGGAGGCTCCGTTTCACCTGTAAGAACCCCTGGGATGCCATCACCCTAAAAAAGGACCCCTGTGATAGTAGATACCCCTCAGAGGGCCTCTGTGGGCACCACTGCCCTTGGGAGGGCGTTTGTGGGCGACACCACCCCAGGGAATTTTCCTGGAGGCACCACCACTCCTAGGAGGGACCTTGGGGGCGCTGCCGCCCCTTAGAAGGAACCTAGAGATGCCGCCGGAACTGGGAAGGTCCTTGGGGGTGCCGACAGCCCTGGGAGGGCCCCTGAGGGCGCCCCCACGCCTGTGAGGTCCATTGGCGGCGCACCAGCACCTAGCAGGTCTCCTGGGGGCAGTTGTTTTTGCTTTATTTAGAACTCTTGGAGATATTTTGAGGTTAAATATATACGATGCCAATCGCATTTCCATTATCATTTCACCCTGAACAATGTAAAGCAGAACAAATATCCAACAGCAAAACATAAGTTGGGGTGTTGTGTTGACTGACTGCTGTTCTCCTAATGGCTGTAGTTCGGTGGATTTACATTTAGTCCACCAATCACAGTTAAGTGTATGGGATTGTTGGACATACGACTGAAACGACCTTACCAAGCTATAGAGGCTCCCAGGAGATTACGCCTCTGGTAGAAGACAGTGGGGACTCTGCCCGTTCCTGGGAGGGCCACTAAGGGCGCCACCGCCCTTGGGAGGGTTCGTGAGGGCGCTGCCACACCTTGGTAGGTCCCGTAGGGGCAAGCTGCCCAGGGCAGAGCCCCAGCTGCTCCTGGGCGGGCACTCAAGGGCGCCTCCGCCTATGGGAGGGCCCTTAGGGCCGCCACCGCCCCTAGGAGCGCTCATGGGGGCGCCATCGCACTTAGTAGGTCCCATAGGTGCGCCAACACCCTTTATGGAGGACCTCTGGGGGCGCCGCCGGCCTTGGGAGGGCCTCCGAGGCACGTCGCCGCCCCGATGATTGTCCATAAAGGGAACCACGTATCTGGGAGGGCCCATGGAGGCGCCATTTCACTTGTAAGAACCCCTGGGATGCCATCATCCCTAAAAGGGCCGCTGTGGTAGCAGATACCCCGCAGAGGGCCTCTGTGGGCACCAATGCCCTTGGGAGGGCGTTTTTGTTCGACACCACCCCAGGGAATTTTCCTGGAGGCACCACCACTCCTAGGAGGGCCCTTGAGGGCGCTGACGCCCCTTAGAAGGCACCTAGGGATGCCGCCGGAACTGGGAAAGTCCTTGGGGGTGCCGACTGCCCTGGGAGGGCCCCTGAGAGCGCCCCACACCTGTGACGTCCATTGGTGGCGCACCAGCACCTAGCAGGTCTCCTGGGGGCAGTTGTTTTTGCTTTATTTAGAACTCTTGGAGATATTTTGACGTTAAATAAATACGATTCCAATCTCATTTCCAGTATCATTTCATCCTAAACAATGTAAAGCAGAACAAATATCCAACAGCAAAACATAAGTTGGGGTGTTGTGTTGACTGACTGCTGTTCTCCTATTGGCTTTAGTTCGGTGGATTTACATTTTAGTCCACCAATCACAGTTAAGAAGGGATTGTTGGACATGCACTACAGAACGACCTACCAGGTTATAGAGCTCCCAGGAGGGTCGCTTCTGGTAGGGCCTCAGACTTCTGCCGTTCCTGGGAGGGCCACTAAGGGCGCCACCGCCCTTGGGAGGGTTCGTGAGGGCACTGCCACCCCTGGTAGGTCCCGTACGGACAAGCTGCCCAGGGCAGGGCCCCAGCTGCTCCTGGGCGGGCACTCAAGGGCGCCTCCGCCAATAGGACGGCCCCCAGGTTCGCCACCGACCCTGGGAGCGCCAATGCCGCTAATAAAAGCCCGGGCTGTGGGCGCCACTGCCCTTGGGAGCGCTATTGCCCGTGACAGGAACCCTCGGGACGCCAACGCTTCTGGAAGGAAGCTTGAAGGCGCCACCGTCCATGGGAGGGCCCATGGAGGTACCATCGCACCTAGCAGGGCCCATAGGTGCGCCAACACCCTTTATGGAGGACTTCTGGGGGCGCCGCCGCCCTTGGGAGGGCCTCCTAAGGACGTCGCAGCCCCGATGATTGTCCATAAAGGGGACTATGTATCTGGGAGGGCCCCTGGAGGCTCCGTTTCACCTGTAAGAACCCCTGGGATGCCATCACCCTAAAAAAAGGACCCCTGTGATAGTAGATACCCCTCAGAGGGCCTCTGTGGGCACCACTGCCCTTGGGAGAGCGTTTGTGGGCGACACCACCCCAGGGAATTTTCCTGGAGGCACCACCACTCCTGGGAGGGACCTTGGGGGCGCTGCCGCCCCTTAGAAGGCACCTAGGGATGCCGCCGGAACTGGGAAGGTCCTTGGGGGCGCCGACAGCCCTGGGAGGGCCCCTGAGGGCGCCCCCACGCCTGTGAGGTCCATTGGCGGCGCACCAGCACCTAGCAGGTCTCCTGGGGGCAGTTGTTTTTGCTTTATTTAGAACTCTTGGAGATATTTTGAGGTTAAATATATACGATGCCAATCGCATTTCCAGTATCATTTCACCCTGAACAATGTAAATCAGAACAAATATCCAACAGCAAAACATAAGTTGGGGTGTTGTGTTGACTGACTGCTGTTCTCCTATTGGCTGTAGTTCGGTGGATTTGCATTTTAGTCCACCAATCACAGTTAAGTATGGGATTGTTGGACATGCACGACAGAACGACCTTACCAAACTATAGAGCTCCCAGGAGGGTCGCCTCTGGTAGGGCCCTTGGGGACTCTGCCGTTCCTGGGAGGGCCACTAAGGGCGCCACCGCCCTTGGGAGGGATCGTGAGGGCGCTGCCACACCTTGGTAGGTCCCGTAGGGGCAAGCTGCCCAGGGCAGGGCCCTAGCTGCTCCTGGGCGGGCACTCAAGGGCGCCTCCGCCTATGGGAGGGCCCTTCGGGCCACCACCGCCCCTAGGAGCGCTCATGGGGGCGCCATCGCACCTAGTAGGTCCCATAGGTGCGCCAATACCCTTTATGGAGGACCTCTGGGGGCGCCGCCGGCCTTGGGAGGGCCTCCTAGGGACGTCGCCGCCCCGATGATTGTCCATAAAGGGAACCACGTATCTGGGAGGGCCCATGGAGGCGCCATTTCACTTGTAAGAACCCCTGGGATGCCATCATCCCTAAAAGGGCCGCTGTGGTAGCAGATACCCCGCAGAGGGCCTCTGTGGGCACCAATGCCCTTGGGAGGGCGTTTTTGTTCGACACCACCCCAGGGAATTTTCCTGGAGGCACCACCACTCCTGGGAGGGCCCTTGAGGGCGCTGACGCCCCTTAGAAGGCACCTAGGGATGCCGCCGGAACTGGGAAAGTCCTTGGGGGTGCCGACTGCCCTGGGAGGGCCCCTGAGGGCGCCCCCACACCTGTGAGGTCCATTGGTGGCGCACCAGCACCTAGCAGGTCTCCTGGGGGCAGTTGTTTTTGCTTTATTTAGAACTCTTGGAGATATTTTGACGTTAAATAAATACGATTCCAATCGCATTTCCAGTATCATTTCATCCTGAACAATGTAAAGCAGAACAAATATCCAACAGCAAAACATAAGTTGGGGTGTTGTGTTGACTGACTGCTGTTCTCCTATTGGCTGTAGTTCGGTGGATTTACATTTTAGTCCACCAATCACAGTTAAGTATGGGATAGTTAGTCATGCACGACAGAACGACCATACCAAGCTATAGAGCTCCCAGGAGGGTCGCCTCTGGTAGGGCCCTTGGGGACTCTGCCGTTCCTGGGAGGGTCACTAAGGGCGCCACCGCCCTTGGGAGGGTTCGTGAGGGCGCTACCACCCCTGGTAGGTCCCGTAGGGACAAGCTGCCTAGGGCAGGGCCCCAGCTGCTCCTGGGCGGGCACTCAAGGGCGCCTCCGCCAATAGGAGGGCCCCCAGGTTCGCCACCGACCCTGGGAGCGCCAATGCCGCTAACAAAAGCCCGGGCTGTGGGCGCCACTGCCCCTAGGAGCGCTATTGCCCGTGCCAGGAACCCTCGGGACGCCAACGCTTCTGGAAGGAAGCTTGAAGGCGCCACCGTCCATGGGAGGGCCCATGGAGGTACCATCGCACCTAGCAAGGCCCATAGGTGCGCCAACACCCTTTATGGAGGACTTCTGGGGACACCGCCGCCCTTGGGAGGGCCTCCTAAGGACGTCGCCGCCCCGATGATTGTCCATAAAGGGGACTATGTATCTGGGAGGGCCCCTGGAGGCTCCGTTTCACCTGTAAGAACCCCTGGGATGCCATCACCCTAAAAAAGGACCCCTGTGATAGCAGATACCCCTCAGAGGGCCTCTGTGGGTACCACTGCCCTTGGGAGGGCGTTTGTGGGCGACACCACCCCAGTGAATTTTCCTGGAGGCACCACCACTCCTGGGAGGGACCTTGGAGGCGCTGCCGCCCCTTAGACGGCACCTAGGGATGCCGCCGGAACTGGGAAGGTCCTTGGGGGCGCCGACAGCCCTGGGAGTACCCCTGAGGGCGCCCCCACGCCTGTGAGGTCCATTGGCGGCGCACCAGCACCTAGCAGGTCTCCTGGGGGCAGTTGTTTTTGCTTTATTTAGAACTCTTGGAGATATTTTGAGGTTAAATATATACGATGCCAATCGCATTTCCAGTATCATTTCATCCTGAACAATGTAAAGCAGAACAAATATCCAACAGCAACACATAAGTTGGGGTGTTGTGTTGACTGACTGCTGTTCTCCTATTGGCTGTAGTTCGGTGGATTTACGTTTTAGTCCACCAATCACAGTTAAGTATGGGATTGTTGGACATGCACGACAGAACGACCTTACCAAGCTATAGAGCTCCCAGGAGGGTCGCCTCTGGTAGGGCCCTTGGGGACTCTGCCGTTCCTGGGAGGGCCACTAAGGGCGCCACCGCCCTTGGGAGGGTTCGTGAGGGCGCTGCCACACCTTGGTAGGTCCCGTAGGGGCAAGCTGCCCAGGGCAGGGCCCCAGCTGCTCTGGGCGGGCACTCAAGGGCGCCTCCGCCTATGGGAGGGCCCTTCGGGCCGCCACCGCCCCTAGGAGCGCTCATGGGGGCGCCATCGCACCTAGTAGGTCCCATAGGTGCGCCAACACCCTTTATGGAGGACCTCTGGGGGCGCCGCCGGCTTTGGGAGGGCCTCCTAGGGACGTCGCCGCCCTGATGATTGTCCATAAAGGGAACCACGTATCTGGGAGGGCCCATGGAGGCGCCATTTCACTTGTAAGAACCCCTGGGATGCCATCATCCCTAAAAGGGCCGCTGTGGTAGCAGATACCCCGCAGAGGGCCTCTGTGGGCACCAATGCCCTTGGGAGGGCGTTTTTGTTCGACACCACCCCAGGGAATTTTCCTGGAGGCACCACCACTCCTGGGAGGGCCCTTGAGGGCGCTGACGCCCCTTAGAAGGCACCTAGGGATGCCGCCGGAACTGGGAAAGTCCTTGGGGGTGCCAACTGCCCTGGGAGGGCCCCTGAGGGCGCCCCCACACCTGTGAGGTCCATTGGTGGCGCACCAGCACCTAGCAGGTCTCCTGGGGGCAGTTGTTTTTGCTTTATTTAGAACTCTTGGAGATATTTTGACGTTAAATAAATACGATTCCAATCGCATTTCCAGTATCATTTCATCCTGAACAATGTAAAGCAGAACAAATATCCAACAGCAAAACATAAGTTGGGGTGTTGTGTTGACTGACTGCTGTTCTCCTATTGGCTGTAGTTCGGTGGATTTACGTTTTTGTCCACCAATCATAGTTAAGTATGGGATTGTTGGACATGCACGACAGAACGACCTTTCCAAGCTATAGAGCTCCCAGGAGGGTCGCCTCTGGTAGGTAGGGCCCTTGGGGACTCTGCCGTTCCTGGGAGGGCCACTAAGGGCGCCACCGCCCTTGGGAGGGTTCGTGAGGGCGCTGCCACACATTGGTAGCTCCCGTAGGGGCAAGCTGCCCAGGGCAGGGCCCCAGCTGCTCCTGGGCGGGCACTCAAGGGCGCCTCCGCCTATGGGAGGGCCCTTAGGGCCGCCACCGCCCCTAGGAGCGCTGATGGGGGCGCCATCGCACATAGTAGGTCCCATAGGTGCGCCAACACCCTTTATGGAGGACCTCTGGGGGCGCCGCCGGCCTTGTGAGGGCCTCCTAGGGACGTCGCCGCCCCGATGATTGTCCATAAAGGGAACCACGTATCTGGGAGGGCCCATGGAGGCGCCATTTCACTTTTAAGAACCCCTGGGATGCCATCATCCCTAAAAGGGCCGCTGTGGTAGCAGATACCCCGCAGAGGGCCTCTGTGGGCACCAATGCCCTTGGGAGGGCGTTTTTGTTCGACACCACCACAGGGAATTTTCCTGGAGGCACCCCCACTCCTGGGAGGGCCCTTCAGGGCGCTGACGCCCCTTAGAAGGCACCTAGGGATGCCACCGGAACTGGGAAAGTCCTTGGGGGTGCCGACTGCCCTGGGAGGGCCCCTGAGGGCGCCCCCACACCTGTGAGGTCTATTGGTGGCGCACCAGCACCTAGCAGGTCTCCTGGGGGCAGTTGTTTTTGCTTTATTTAGAACTCTTGGAGATATTTTGAGGTTAAATAAATACGATTCCAATCGCATTTCCAGTATCATTTCATCCTGAACAATGTAAAGCAGAACAAATATCCAACAGCAAAACATAAGTTGGGGTGTTGTGTTGACTGACTGCTGTTCTCCTATTGGCTTTAGTTCGGTGGATTTACATTTTAGTCCACCAATCACAGTTAAGTATGGGATTGTTGGACATGCACGACAGAACGACATTACCAAGCTATAGAGCTCCCAGGAGGGTCGCCTCTGGTAGGGCCCTTGGGGACTCTGCCGTTCCTGGGAGGGCCACTAAGGGCGCCACCGCCCTTGGGAGGGTTCGTGAGGGCGCTGCCACACCTTGGTAGGTCCCGTAGGGGCAAGCTGCCCAGGGCAGGGCCCCAGCTGCTCCTGGGCGGGCACTCAAGGGCGCCTCCGCCTATGGGAGGGCCCTTCGGGCCGCCACCGCCCCTAAGAGCGCTCATGGGGGCGCCATCGCACATAGTAGGTCCCATAGGTGCGCCAACACCCTTTATGGAGGACCTCTGGGGGCGCCGCCGGCCTTGGGAGGGCCTCCTAGGGACGTCGCCGCCCCGATGATTGTCCATAAACGGAACCACGTATCTGGGAGGGTCCATGGAGGCGCCATTTCACTTGTAAGAACCCCTGGGATGCCATCATCCCTAAAAGGGCCGCTGTGGTAGCAGATACCCCGCAGAGGGCCTCTGTGGGCACCAATGCCCTTGGGAGGGCGTTTTTGTTCGACACCACCCCAGGGAATTTTCCTGGAGGCACCACCACTCCTAGGAGGGCCCTTGAGGGCGCTGACGCCCCTTAGAAGGCACCTAGGGATGCCGCCGGAACTGGGAAAGTCCTTGGGGGTGCCGACTGCCCTGGGAGGGCCCCTGAGGGCGCCCCACACCTGTGAGGTCCATTGGTGGCGCACCAGCACCTAGCAGGTCTCCTGGGGGCAGTTGTTTTTGCTTTATTTAGAACTCTTGGAGATATTTTGACGTTAAATAAATACGATTCCAATCGCATTTCCAGTATCATTTCATCCTAAACAATGTAAAGCAGAACAAATATCCAACAGCAAAACATAAGTTGGGGTGTTGTGTTGACTGACTGCTGTTCTCCTATTGGCTGTAGTTCGGTGGATTTACATTTTAGTCCACCAATCACAGTTAAGTATGGGATTGTTGGTCATGCACGACAGAACGACCATACCAAGCTATAGAGCTCCCAGGAGGGTCGCCTCTGGTAGGGCCCTTGGGGACTCTGCCGTTCCTGGGAGGGCCACTAAGGGCGCCACCGCCCTTGGGAGGGTTCGTGAGGGCGCTGCCACACATTGGTAGCTCCCGTAGGGGCAAGCTGCCCAGGGCAGGGCCCCAGCTGCTCCTGGGCGGGCACTCAAGGGCGCCTCCGCCTATGGGAGGGCCCTTAGGGCCGCCACCGCCCCTAGGAGCGCTGATGGGGGCGCCATCGCACATAGTAGGTCCCATAGGTGCGCCAACACCCTTTATGGAGGACCTCTGGGGGCGCCGCCGGCCTTGTGAGGGCCTCCTAGGGACGTCGCCGCCCCGATGATTGTCCATAAAGGGAACCACGTATCTGGGAGGGCCCATGGAGGCGCCATTTCACTTTTAAGAACCCCTGGGATGCCATCATCCCTAAAAGGGCCGCTGTGGTAGCAGATACCCCGCAGAGGGCCTCTGTGGGCACCAATGCCCTTGGGAGGGCGTTTTTGTTCGACACCACCACAGGGAATTTTCCTGGAGGCACCCCCACTCCTGGGAGGGCCCTTCAGGGCGCTGACGCCCCTTAGAAGGCACCTAGGGATGCCACCGGAACTGGGAAAGTCCTTGGGGGTGCCGACTGCCCTGGGAGGGCCCCTGAGGGCGCCCCCACACCTGTGAGGTCTATTGGTGGCGCACCAGCACCTAGCAGGTCTC
>NW_024711954.1:0-4147 GCF_018991925.1 Homarus americanus | reverse complement strand
TACAAAACCTCCTCCCTATTTTATGGGGTTGATTATGGGGTACAAAGCCTCTCCATATTTATGGGGGGTGGGATGTGAAGCCTCTCCTTTATGTGGGGTGAATAAGGGGTGCAGCCTCTCCCATATTTATGTGGGGTGGATTATGGGGTACAGAAACCTCTCCCAATATTTATGTGGGGGTGGATTAGGTGAACCTCTCCTGTATGTCGGGTGGATTATGGGGTAGAAACCTCTCCCATTTATTGGGGTGGATTATGGGTGCAAAACCTCTCCCATATTTATGGGGTGGTGCAGAAAAACTCTCCCATATTTATGTGTGGTGGATTATGGTGCAGAAACCTCTCACTTTATGTGGGTGTAGGGGTACAGAAACCTCTCCCATATTTATGGGGGTGGATTAAGAGTTGCAAAGGACCTCTCCATATTTATGGGGGTGGATTATAGGTGCAAAACCTCTCCCATATTTATGTGGGGTGGATTATGGGGCAGAAACCTCTCCTATTTATATGGATTATGGGGTACGGAAACCTCTCCCATGGGGGTGGATTATAAGGGCAAGCCTCTCTTATGTCAGGTGGATTATGGGAACTTTCCCCATATTTATGGGGTGATTGTTTTTTGGTGGGGTGGATTATAGGGTGCAAAACCTCCCATATTTTATGAGGTGGTTTATGGGTACAGAAACCTCTCCCTTATTTTGGTGGTTGGGCCTCATATTGGTGTGGATTAAGGGGTACAGAAACCTCTCCCATATTTATGTCGGGTGGTTATGGGACAGCATCTCCCCATATTTATGGGGTGGTTATGGGGTGAAACCTCCTATTTATGGGGTTGGATTATGGGGTACAGAAACCTCTCCCATTTTGTGGGTTGGTTTAATTGCAAGCCTCTCCCATATTTATGGGGATGGATTTTAGAAACCTCTCCCTTTGTGGGGTGGATTATGGAACCTCATATTTATGGGGTGGATTATGGGTGGCTCTGTCATATTTATGTCGGGTGGAATATGGGGTACAGAGACCTCTCCCATATATATGTCCAGTGGATTATGGGGTACAGAAACCTCTCCCATATTTATGCGGCGTGGATTATGGGGTACAGAAACCTCTCCCATATTTATGTCGGGTGGATTATAGGGTACAGAAACCTTTCCCATATTTATGTGGGGTGGATTATGGGGTACAGAAACCTCTCCCATATTTATGTGGGGTGGATTATGGGATACAGAAACCTCTCCCATATTTATGTGGGGTGGATTATGGGGTACAGAAACCTCTCCCATAATTATGGAGGGTGGATTATGGGGTAAAGAAACCATTCCCATATTTATGGGGTTGGATTATGGGGTACAGAAACCACTCCCATATTTGGGGTGGATTATGGGGTACAAAAACCTCTCCCATATTTATGGCGGGTGGATAAAGGGGTACAGAAACGTCTCCCATATTTATGTGGGGTGGATTATAGGGCACAGAAACCTCTTCCATATTTATGGGGGGTGGATTAAGGGGTACAGAAACTTCTCCCATATTTGTGTCAGGTGGATTATGGGGTACAGAAACCTCTCCCATATTTATGGGGGGTGGTTTATGGGGTACAGAAACCTCTCCCATATTTATGTCAGGTGGATTATAGGGCACAGAAACCTCTCCCATATTTATGTGGGGTGGATTATGGGGTACCTAAACCTCTCCCATATTTATGTCAGGTGGATTATGGGGTACAGAAACCTCTCCCATATTTATGGGGGGTGGTTTATGGGGTACCTAAACCTCTCCCATATTTATGTCAGGTGGATTATAGAGGCACAGAAACCTCTCCCATATTTATGTGGGGTGGATTATGGGGTACCTAAACCTCTCCCATATTTATGTGGGGTGGATATTGGGGTACAGAAACCTCTCCCATATTTATGGGGGGTGGATTATGGCGTAGAAAAACCTCTCCCGAATTTATGGGGGGTGGGTTATGGGTACAGAAACCTCTCCCATATATATGTCAGGTGGATTATAGGGCACAGAAACCTCTCCCATATTAATGTGGGGTGGATTATGGGGTACCTAATCCTCTCCCATATTTATGTGGGGTGGATATTGGGGTACAGAAACCTCTCCCATATATATGTGGGGTGTATTATGGGGTACAGAAACCTCTGCCATATTTATGGGGGGGTGGATTATGGGGTACAGAAACCTCTCCCATATTTATGTCGGGTGGATTATAGGGAATTTTAGAAACCTCTCCCATATTTATGTGGGGTGGATTATGGGGTACAGAAACCTCTCCCATATTTATGGGGGGTGGATTATGGGGTACAGAAACCTCTCCCATATTTATGTGGGGTGGATTATGGGGTATAGAAACCTCTCCCATATATATGTGGGGTGTATTATGGGGTACAGAAACCTCTCCCATATTTATGGGGGGTGGATTATGGGGTACAGAAACATCTCCCATATTTATGTGGGGTGGATTATGGGGTACAGAAACATCTCTCATATTTATGTGGGGTGGATTATGGGGTACAAAAACCTCTCCCATATTTATGGGGGGTGGATTAAGGGGTACAGAAACCTCTCTCATATTTATTTGGGGTGGATTATGGGGTAGAGAAACCTCTCCTATATTTATTTGGGGTGGATTATGGGGTACACAAACCTCTACCATATTTATGTCGGGTGGATTATAGGGTACAGAAACCTCTCCCATATTTATGTGGGGTGGATTATGGGTTACAGAAACCTCTCCCATATTTATGGAGGGTGGATTATGGGGTTCAGAAACCTCTCCCATATTTATGGGGGTGGATTATGGGGTACAGAAACCTCTCCCATATTTATGTGGGGTGGATTGGGTTTTTTTGTGGGTGGATTATGGGTACAGAAACCTCTCCCATATTTTATGTTTGGTGGATTATGGAGTTTGGGGCATCTCCCATATTTTATGGGGTGTGGATTATGTGGTACGAAACGTCTCCCATATTTGTGAATTGGTTTGTTTGTTTTTTTTGTTGGGTGGATTATAGATGCAGAAGCCTCTCCCATATTTATGGGGGGTTGGATTATGGGGTGAAATCTCTCACTTATTTATGTCGGGTGGTTATGGGTGCAGAAGCCTCTCCATATTTGTGGGAATTGGATTATAAGGGTGGTTTTTTTGGGGTGGATTTTAGGTGAAATCTCTCCCAATTTATGTGGGGTGGATTATGGGGTACAGAGACCTCTCCCATATTTATGTTGGGTGGATTATGGGGTACAGAAACCTCTCATGTTTATGTGGGTGGATTATGATGTGAATTGCCTCTTTTTTGTGGGGTTGGTTTGGGGTGGTTTTTTGTGGTGTGGTGGGGGTGAAACTCTCCCCATATATATGTGGGGTGGATTATGGGGTGAAACCTCTCCTGTAGGGGGTGGATTATAGGTACAGAAACTCTCCCTTTTTGGTGGTTTGGTGCATATTTATGGGGGTGGGTTAAGGGGTACAAAGCCTCTCCATATTTATGTGGGGTTGGTTATGGGGTGCTAAGCTTTCCCATATTTATGGGGTTGGATTAAGGGGTGCAAACTCTCTCCATATTTATGTGGGTGGATTATGGGTTATAGAATCCTTCTCCCATATTTATGTAATGTGGATGGGGTGCAAGCCTATCCCATATTTATGTGGTTTGATTATGGGGTACAGAACTCTCAAATTTATATGGGTTGGATTATGGGGTACAGAAACCCTCCCATATTTATGTTGGAGTGGATTATGGGGTGCAGAGACGTCTCCATATTTATATGGGGTGGATTATGGAGTACAGCCTCTCCCGCTATTGTGGGAGTGGATTATGGGTACAAAAACCTCTCCCATATTTATGGCTGGTGGATAAAGTGCAAGAAACCTCTCCCCTGTTATGAGGGTTGGATTAAGGGGTACAGAAACGTCTCCCATATTTTATGTAGGGTGGATTATAGGATAGAAACCTCTCCCCATGTTAAGGGGGAATTTAAGATTATGGGGCTCACAAAATCTCTCCCATATTTATGTCAGGTGGATTGCATGGGTACAAAACCTCTCCCATATTTGTGTGGGGTGGATTATGGGGTGCAAGCCTCTCCCATATTTGTGGTGGATTACAGGGGTACAAGCAATACCGTAACTTCTA
>NW_024711953.1:0-10811 GCF_018991925.1 Homarus americanus | reverse complement strand
TGTAGTGATGATGGATAGAGTTATATGTAGTGATGATGGATGATGTTATATGTAGTGATGATGGGTGGTGTTATATGTAGTGATGTTGGATGGTGTTATATGTAGTGATGATGGATGGTGTTATATGTAGTGATGCTGAATGACATTATATGTAGTGATGATGGATGATATTATATGTAGTGATGATAGGATGGTTCTATATGTAGTGATGATGGATGGTTTTATATGTAGTGATGATGGATGGTGTTATATGTAGTGATGATGCATGATCTTATATGTAGTGATGATGGTTGGTGTTATATGTAGTGATGATGGATAGAGTTATATGTAGTGATGACGGATGATGTTATATGTAGTGGTGATGGGTGGTGTTATATGTAGTGATGATGGATGGTGTTATATGTAGTGATGAAGGATGGTGTTATATGTAGTGATGATGGTTGGTGTTATATGTAGTGATGATGGATGGTGTTATATGTAGTGATGATGGATAGTGTTATATGTAGTGATGATGGATAGTGTTATATAAAGTGATGATGATGGATGGTGTTATATGTAGTGATGATGGATGATGTTATATGTAGTGATGATGGGTGGTGTAATATGTAGTGATGTTGGATGGTGTTATATGTAGTGATGATAGATGATATTATATGTAGTGATGATAGGTTGGTTTTATATGTAGTGATGATGGATGGTGTTATATGTAGTGATGATGGATGGTGTTATATGTAGTGATGATGGATAGTGTTATATAAAGTGATGATGATGGATGTTGTTATATATAGTGATGATGGATGTTGTTATATGTAGTGATGAAGGATGGTGTTAGTGAAGATTGTGAAGTGAGATGTAGTGAAGATTGTGAAGTGACATGTAGTGAAGATTGTGAAGTGAGATGTAGTGAAAATTGTGAAGTGAGATGTAGTGAAGATTGTGAAGTGAGATGTAGTGAAGATTGTGAAGTGAGATGTAGTGAAGATTGTGAAGTGAGATGTAAAAATTGTGAAGTGAGATGTGAAAATTGTAAAGTGAGATGTAGTGAAGATTGTGAAGTGAGATGTAGTGAAGATTGTGAAGGGAGATGTAGTGAAGATTGTGAATTAAGATGTGGTAAAGATTGTGAAGTGAGATGTAGTGAAGATTGTGAAGTAAGATGTGGTAAAGATTGTGAAGTGAGATGTAGTGAAGATTGTGAAGGGAGATGTAGTGAAGATTGTGAAGTAAGATGTGGTAAAGATTGTGAAGTGAGATGTAGTGAAGATTGTGAAGTGAGATGTAGTGAAGATTGTGAAGTGAGATGTAGTGAAGATTGTGAAGTGAGATGTAGTGAAGATTGTGAAGTGAGATGTAGTGAAGATTGTGAAGTGAGATGTAGTGAAGATTGTGAAGTAAGATGTAGTGAAGATTGTGAAGTGTGATGTAGTGAAGATTGTGAAGTGAGATGTAGTGAAGATTGTGAAGTGAGATATAGTGAAGATTGTGAAGTGAGATGTAGTGAAGATTGTGAAGTGAGATGTAGTGAAGATTGTGAAGTGAGATGTAGTAAAAATTGTGAAGTGAGATGTGGTGAAGATTGTGAAGTGAGATGTAGTGAAGATTGTGAAGTGAGATGTAGTGAAGATTGTGAAGTAAGAAGTGGTAAAGATTGTGAAGTAAGATGTGGTAAAGATTGTGAAGTGAGATGTAGTGAAGATTGTGAAGTGAGATGTAGTGAAGATTGTGAAGTGAGATGTAGTGAAGATTGTAAGGTGAGATGTAGTGAAGATTGTGAAGTGAGATGTAGTGAAGATTGTGGAGTGAGATGTAGTGAAGATTGTGAAGTGAGATGTAGTGAAGATTGTGAAGTGAGATGTAGTGAAGATTGTGAAGTGAGATGTAGTGAAGATTGTGAAGTGAGATGTAAAAATTGTGAAGTGAGATGTGAAAATTGTAAAGTGAGATGTAGTGAAGATTGTGAAGTGAGATGTAGTGAAGATTGTGAATGGAGATGTAGTGAAGATTGTGAATTCAGATGTGGTAAAGATTGTGAAGTGAGATGTAGTGAAGATTGTGAAGTAAGATGTAGTGAAGATTGAGAAGTGAGATGTGGTGAAGATTGTGAAGTGAGATGTAGTGAAGATTGTGAAGTGAGATGTAATGAAGATTGTGAAGTGAGATATAGTGAAGATTGTGTAGTGAGATGTAGTGAAGATTTTGAAGTGAGATGTAGTGAAGATTGTGAAGTGAGATGTGGTGAAGATTGTGAAGTGAGATATAGTGAAGATTGTGAAGTGAGATATAGTGAAGATTGTGAAGTGAGATGTGGTGAAGATTGTAAAGTGAGATGTAGTGAAGATTGTGAAGTGAGATATAGTGAAGATTGTGAAGTGAGATGTAGTGAAGATTGTGAAGTGAGATGTAGTGAAGATTTTGAAGTGAGATGTAGTAAAGATTGTGAAGTGAGATGTGGTGAAGATTGTGAAGTGAGATGTAGTGAAGATTGTGAAGTGAGATGTAGTGAAGATTGTGAAGTGAGATGTAGTGAAGATTGTGAAGTGAGATGTAGTGAAGATTGTGAAGTGAAATGTGGTGAAGATTGTGAAGTGAGATATAGTGAAGATTGTGAAGTGAGATGTAGTGAAGAGTGTGAAGTGAGATGCAGTGAAGATTGAGAAGTGAGATGTGGTGAAGATTGTGAAGTGAGATGTAGTGAAGATTGTGAAGTGAGATGTAAATGAAGATTGTGAAGTGAGATGTAGTGAAGACGTCAGGGAAGGCAGAGATGTAGAAGATTGTGGAAGTGATGGTGAAGATTGTGATAGAGATGAGAAAAGAAGATTGTAGAAGTGAGATGTAAAAGATTGTGAAGTGAGAAGAATGGGAAGGAGATGTAGTAACACGAAGGATGGAAAGATTGTGAAGTGAGATGTAGTGAAGATTGAGAAGTGAGATGTGGTGAAGATTGTGAAGTGAGATGTAGTGAAGATTGTGAAGTGAGATTTAATGAAGATTGTGAAGTGAGATGTAGTGAAGATTGTGTAATGAGATGTAGTGAAGATTATGAAGTGAGATGTAGTGAAGATTGTGAAGTGAGATGTGGTGAAGATTGTGAAGTGAGATGTAGTGAAGATTGTGAAGTGAGATATAGTGAAGATTGTGAAGTGAGATGTAGTGAAGATTGTGAAGTAAGATGTGGTAAAGATTGTGAAGTGAGATGTAGTGAAGATTGTGAAGTGAGATGTGGTGAAGATTGTAAAGTGAGATGAAGTGAAGATTGTGAAGTGAGATATAGTGAAGATTGTGATGTAAGATTATAAAGTAAACTGTAGTAATTGAGGTTAAACGAACGCGGGTTATTCTGTAGTGTATCCGTGTCTTGTTAACGTGGAACCAACATGGCGGTGGGTCTCAATATAGATACGTTATTTTGTCGGGAATTTCTGTCAAAACAAAATATGAATCAACCATATTTAGCCTAAATTAACCTAGCGGTTAAGTCAGGTTGGGTTAGGTTAGGTTAGTTTTGTACTTGCCACTTAGAGGTTGTTTATTGTGCCTCTATACTATCCTGCAGATGTAGCTTAAAGAGATTAAGGCAAAGTGGCAAGGATGAGGTAGGTGGTTGCTAAGTTTCAATAGGTTAGTTAGATTATGTCAGGTTGACAAAGGACAGGGCAATAAGTAGCAGATAGGTTACAGCCGTAGGTGGAAAGAATGATTAGAAGAAGGCTGGCACAGACGGTGTTAGAAGTTAGATTATGTCAGGTTAGGTAAGAGTATGTCAGGTTAGGTTAGATTATGTCAGGTTAGGTTAGATTATGTCAGGTTAGGTAAGATTATGTCAGGTTAGGTAAGATTATGTCAGGTTTGGTTAGATTATGTCAGGTTAGGTAAGATTATGTCAGGTTAGGTTAGATTATGTCAGGTTAGGTTAGATTATATCAGGTTAGGTTAGATTATGTCAGGTTAGGTAAGATTATGTCAGGGTAGGTTAGATTATGTCAGGTTAGGTTAGATTATGTCAGGTTAGGTTAGATTATGTCAGGTTAGGTAAGATTATGTCAGGTTAGGTTAGATTATGTCAGGTTATGTTAGATTACCTCAGGTTAGGTTAGATTATGTCAGGTTAGGTAAGTCGGTAGAGGTGGGTAAAAAAGGTTAGGTTAGGTCGGCAGGTTTTAGTGTAGGAGCTTAAGTAATCCCGTAAAAATTTCATGTTAATTTTTGACACCATACATTATAATAATCCTTATAAACTATGTTAAGGAACTGTGGTGTCATTTTTTTTTAACGGTTTATTATAAGTTTTATGCCTTTAAAGAAGTTTTATCAAAGAGCGGCGTAATGAACCACAGATGTATTACCATTAAGTCCTAATTAACTTAAAACATGACTAATAACCTATAAACATGTAGTATTATATGATTACAATTTAACATAATATATTATGAATGCTGTTATAATATCTTAAGTGTGTTACAAACATGGCTGCTCATATGTGCCATCCTGTCTCTGGCAAAGAAGAGATTGCAGTAAGTAAAATTATTTGCTAAAGACAAATACTGGAAATTAAACATATACATATTACCATTATCTGAAAAGCTTAGAACCACTGTTTTATATTTATTAAAAGTTTGTAGTGTTATACATCATGTGTATACAAGTCACAAGTTATTATTTACGACATTGCTTCGCCCGTCATCATCAGAGTCTTCGTGCACAACAAGATTCCTTCACCTTTGTTTATAGGCATTTCATCATCTGCCTTCGACAGTTGCCACATCCTCGGCATGTCATGCTATTCTTTTCTGATTCTTTTCTGTATGAACATGACAATGATCCACATTTCCTGACGCCACATCCACATTTAACAAGTTCTGTGATTGCTTCTGGAGCTGGTGGTTGGTCTGATATTACTAGTATGAAACAGTCATTGTCAATCTTCCAGCCATGCTCTAATTGTGAAATCATTTCACTGTCTGCATCACAAGACCACAGAAGAGCTTGATACCTTCCTCTCAATATAAGATACTTTAGAGTTGCTGCAGTCGCTGGTAGTTCTCCAGCTTCTGCCTGCGTTTTCTTGAAGAGATGCCATCTAAGTTTTGACAGTTTAGTGAAAGTCATTCGTGGACAGTAGAGCTTAAATACAAATTCCTCTAGACCAATATACATGTCTGCTGGAGGCATTTGGTCTACTCAGCATCTTGAATGCATCTAGGACTTTTGTGTTAGATTTCATCAAAGTGCTCCAACATGCTTTCTTTCCTTTGCCAACAAATTTTCCAATGCAGTCAGATCCTGTGAAGGCATGGAAACCTGTAAGGCTCTCTGCCCAATGTGTCGTCGCTCACCAGTTCCTGTTATCATACAGTACTTGCATTTTCTCCAAGTTGAGGCTGCTTTAATATGCCAAACACATCAGTGTCTGGTGACTTGATATGTGCAGTGCTGCCCTTCTGTGATGCATATACTGTATGTCCTGCTTAAGTTCTATAACTTGTGATAGCAATTTGATGGTTGAAGTCTTATTTAAATAAAGCCAACACAGAAGACACCCTGGGACACTTTTCCCAGATACCAGCATCAACACATGCCTTGGATGTTCTCACTTGCCTCCGTCCTCATATGCACATAGATTGTCATATTTGGCATTTTCTGGCATTACAGCTCCAGTTACCAAGTTTATAAGAGCATCATTTTCCTGGGATTACAGTCACCAATAACATTGTGTAGCTTCTGCACATCAGCATATTGACAGCTGACAATAGCTGTAGAGAGCTCATGGTGTTCTGTTCTTTTGTAATCTTTATGAGTTTGATATTTTATGTAATGAACTTAATTTGAAAACCCAAATGGTAGTATATGATCTTTTATCACCTTAGACACTCTGTGCGTCATGCCTCTCAAGTGATTTTTTTCCTCTCTTACTTCTCTGGACAAATACGACCTTTATCCCATCAGAAAAAAATATCACCATATATTTTCTTAATCTACAGGTGCCAAGGTTTAAAATGACGGATGCAGCTAAAAAATTAACCTGAAATTTTTACGTGACCACATATTGGTTCTTGTGTTTGAGAGAATCAATGCCAGTCAGCGCCTTCTGTACTGATACGGTACATGCCGTGTAATATCCACCGCTCATAGTTAAATCTTTTATGTCCGTTTATTGGTTCCCACCTATATCATCAAAAGAGTGTTTTCATTACTTTTAAGTATCTTAAGCATTTTTTTCCTCACCTAAGTATTCAAGTATGATTTTTTCATTTTTAAGTAACTAACCATATTTTTGTTTTCATTATAAACGTGATTGATATAGACACGAGAAGTAAATAATGAGGTCGTAAATCTAGCTGATGTGAAGTATTTTGACCACTTGTTCACGAACCACCACACACAATGCCAATTTGTTTATACCGCAGAAACAAACCAATAACGAACCATCTCGAGATTCAAATGTGTGTCTTAGGGCACAAGTAGTGTTTATGCGTCACTATGATACCAAGAATGACTTTGTGTACTGTGGTGAAGCTGAGGGTAGGATAGGGTTGGGTTGGGTTGGGTTGGGATGGGTTAGGATTACGGATGTGTGGGTATATTCTGTCGCATTTTATAGGTATCTTGCGTCTTTCTCATTATTCCTTCTTTATCATGAGTATCTGTGCTTATTAATACACCACCTCGCAGGATAGTGGAAGAGGAATGGATAGTAACGAGATAATATTCTTCTTACATATACCTTAGCTTGATTACAGGTAACATCAGGTAGAAGTTACATGACTCTTAAGAGTTTTCCTCGACTTGGCTGATTCAACTGCAAGACTTGCTGTATTTATCCTTATTAAAATCCTCCACCTGTAAGACCATCCACTTGTAAGACCCTCCACCTGTAAGACCCTCCACTTGTAAGACTCTCCACTTGTAAAACCCTTTAGGGATTTGAAATACCTTCTCGTCTTGGCTCCACTAGTACTGTACACACCCTCTCTAGCCTTAGTTTACAGTAATGTTGAAGTATATAATGAAGACTCACAGCTCATGGGTTAGAAAAACAAAAGATGTTTGTTTTATTTATTTATTTATTTATTTTTTTATTTATAGCTTATTTTAGAATCCCCCAAAGTTAGAACAAAATGGCTGACGGGACTCACAAGCGGGCGATGTTTACAGTATGGACCAAGAATAAAAAATAAATGAAAAATAAAATAAATAAATCGTAAATTGGTGCATTGTTTCTCCAGGGGTAATTATAGAAGTACAAATGTTCTCCAGCAGTGGGTAACGATCATAGTCACGTATAGAGCTTCCGACGCAGGTAGATTGATATAGATGCATTACCTGGAGTTAGTGGGTTACAGGGGCCTCTTACACGATAATATTAAAGGTGTTTTTCCTTCTGTTTGTGGCACTTGAGGTGTTTAGGTTTGGTTTAATTAAAATGGTTTAGTTATAATAGTTATATTACGATAAGTTAAGTTGAGTTTAGAACTTTTGATTTGCATATATCGTGTTTTAGAAGGATTTGTTAGCTAATAAGTTTAATTTGGATAACTTTAGCTTAATTTAGATCATTTCATTTTACAAGGTCGTATTATAATGACTGGGAACCATATAGAAACCCGTTAGAGAAGTAAATATTTCTACGGTAGTGAATGAGTAAGTCAATAAGTGGTGTATAGAGCTGCTGACGCAACTTAAACGGTATATACTGTACATTATATGTTATCAGAGCTTTCCTGTTGTACGTAACCGCCTCCGTCAAAGTGTCTTAGTGGCTCATGTGAAGATTAGCCTCTATTTTATTTAACCTCAAGATTAACTACACTGGCACTGCCTGACCTGACCTGACCTGACCTGACCTAACCTAACTTAATCTAACCTAACTTAATTTCCCAGGTAGCGTTAGGTTAATCATTAGTTGAAATAAGCTGGGAGGGTTAATCTTCAGGTAATCTATCTTAATTAACAATTTTGGTCAGGTGAGGCCTTCCTTACCTTACTCGAGAGCAGGAGGAGGAGGACTTGCTGGGTCTCTGCTGGGAGAGATCATCGCCGTCAACCAAGGCAGATATTGCTGAATACCTTTTGCTTGCACCATCGCTTAAGAAACACATCTAACACACCATAAGACTGAGCCTGCTGCCATAATACAATAATACAGTAATTGATTATTGGATTCTAATAAAATTTACGGTGTATCTTGTGAACCAGATTTATTGTTTGACCTTAGTGAATGAGAAACTGGCTGAGGTGTATTGTGGTAAACATCCTTAAGAGCAGCTCTGTGTGTTTTTACGACCTGAAAGTAACACAAAAGGTAGCCAATATCTACCCTTGGTCAGTCACTTTATGTAGATGTCAATTGTGTCATTTTTCTAGACTTAGTGCCCCCTGGAGGAGAAAGTAAATACAATGTTGATTTATTTTGGTCACAACACACGCTAGTAGATTATTTTTTATTTTTTATTATTTAACTAAATAATTAACACTATGTAGCTAACTAATTATATGACTCAAAGATGGTAACCAATATGGCGTCGATATTGTTCACATACTCTATGATAAATAGATGTATTGTCTGTTTAATTTTAGGGAAGAATTTAATTTATAAACTTTTGAGAATCTGGATACAGGAGTTTTGTCTTTGTGTGTGTGTGTGTGTGTGTGTGTTTGTGTGTGTGTGGTGATGCTGACGGATACTTTCCTCTGCAGTGAAAAAAATATCTTGACATTGCAAAGTTTAACTGCAAGCCGAAGGAACGTTTGTAATGTGACTTATTATGTGAAATTGTAACTTGAAATTCTTTGTGAAAAAATATTTCCCTATAAAGTTTGGCAGTAAATGAAGTATTACATCAAGGTGTAACTTGTAGTTCCTTGTGGAGTAAATTACCTAAGTGGACGATACAGCTACTCCAGGGTGTAAGACCTAGAGTAGAAAGTCTTAAGACCTTACCTGAGGTTGAAAGACTCTTATAGTGGAACGTCTTAGGTATTGAAACTTTAATTACAGTAAATAAAATATAATCTACCTAAACATTCCTTCACCTGGCGACAACCAATGATACAGGTGGTGTAATAGCTCTTTAAAATTCCTCCGTTTGATATAATAATGACCACACATGAACTTATAATGTGCAATATCTTGATAACACATTAGCTGCAACATTACAGTCCAGCGTGCAGGTACATCTATACCAAATTGTTTAATCGTGTATTGAAAAAATTGCATGTTTGATCACTGAGCCAAACGTTTATAATCAATATTGTTTTAATGGTATTTTAGAGCGACCGAAAAATTTAAACAAAATGGCCGGATAGGCTCGGGGGATCCACAAGTCCTCTTATAAAGGATCGACAATAAATGAAAACAAATCAGATTAATTTAAACACATTTCCAAGAGTATTAGATCCTGTAAAGAGAGAAAATTAATACTTGATATTTGTAGAAGCTTTTTTTTTCGTCCGTTTTCGTCTTGGTTAAAACAATTGTGGTGGTGTTACCTGTTCCAAACGGTAGACATCAAGGAAATGGATCAAGACCTTAATACTCAAAGGTACACATGATGATTTGTTCCCAAGTCCGAGGATATACTTCACAAAACAGATTAACTTCAGGACACAATGATGGCGAACAAAATAACATCAACATTGCGTACAGCACATATCTTGCTTTGACTCTTAACTCTTGTAATTTTTCGTAATGTTAGTGAATGAAATTGAGATTCTGGGCATATTTTCCTGTTTTTCTTTCTAATCAAGTGTAAAGGAAGATGTACTGTTTATTGATGGATTTGGTGATGTCTTAATAGTGTATTAGTGTGTTAATATTACACAGGTTTGGTATAGTGGTGACGGTAATGTAGAGTAGTAAGATTTTAACACATGGAGGTGAATTTGTCTTTTATGTTGAGGATTTAAGAACATAAGAACATAAGAAAATAAGGAGTCTGCAATAGGCCGGTTGGCCTGTGCATTAGGGTGTGTCATACGGAGGCGAATTTTTTTTTTTGGAGTTTGAAAAATCGGCCCATGGTATTAATGATGGAGTTCTATGTGCAGAATCATGTGATATCTTCAGATTTGAAAAGTTTTTATTTTTTGCTAGGTAAATTTTAACTTGAAATCTTATGAAAATTCAGCATTCCCACCCTTTTACCAACACCACTAAATAGCTTATTTAAAGTAAAGTAAATGTATCAGGTTAATTTATTAGGATGAAAATGATCCAGAATAGTGAAACGAATGATCTTGACACATTTATTAAATTTAATACCTTTTAGAAAACAAAATCATCAAATACAAAACCGGTTTTACACGACTGTGTTGTTGCACAATTATAGAGAACAGCCCCTTGATTCAGTCACCATCACCCCTGCTGACCACCTGAGCTCGGATGTAGCCTCTCTCCTCTCTCCTGCCAGGTCTCCCAAGGGCTCCCTGCCTATTTGCTGTACACAACGCTCTATACTCTGGGTGTGCGAGGGCCAGGCAGGTACATGCATGGGGTTGTCCAGGAAAGCTCTGACTTGAACATTGGTGATGCTGCAGGTAAGAGGGGGCTCACTGTCAGCCTGGATGTTATCCAGATCTATGAGATCAGTGAGGGTCTTGGCACCTAGATTGACTTCAGGAGTCTTCCTGGCCCTGAAGGAATCGTCACCAACTGATTCGTCATGCCCAGATCCTCTCATAAGTCTGATATCAAAGATCTTTTTGACTGCCACTCTTCTCTCCTCCTCATCCTTACTGCAGAGCATTGTCTGCAGAACTGCCTCGGGATGAGTATACCAGGAAGATCTCCTCACAGTCTGCTCCACAATCTG
>NW_024711952.1:25000-34199 GCF_018991925.1 Homarus americanus | reverse complement strand
AGAGAAGTCACAAATGTTCCCTATATCGATGAATGGCTGATGAAGAATAGATGGGGTGACTGGGGCATGTTCTGCCGTGTCCGGATAAAGTATTGAAGGCCGTCGAATGGAGAGTGGGCCGGAGTAGTGGAAGACCAAGGCCTACATGGATCTGAAATATAAGAAGGGCGACGCAGGACAGAGTTAAATACAATCATTGAAGGGCTCAAGATCAAAATGGATGACTCGCACGGCGTTGGAGGCGTAACAGTTAACTAGTACCGTTAAGCTGGTTGGATGGTGGCGGTGTGGCTGAACCAGGGGCAAGCTGAAGGAAATCTGAGCCTTACATACATTCACCTCAAGTCTGTAGTGTACATACACATCTGTGTAGGTGTTCAGGATCTCCTGTAGGCTGCTGTCATGGGTTGCGTTAGGCTTACCCACGCAACCAACTCCAAAGTTTGTTTTACCAGAGATAAGACGCCCGGCGAGGCATAACTGGGACATGTATTTTTCAATTAGTGTATGTCAGCCAGCCTTTAGGGGGGTGGGCAGTGAAACAGTGTTGTACTGTTCATCGCTTCACACCCAAAAACCTCATTTTGAGTAGTATCCCCTGAGCCATGGGTTAGTTAAGACGTCGTCTCCATCCTCTCCCTCCTGAAAGGGGGCGGGACACCACACCACACAGAGTCCTCCACCGCCACTCCGTCCTGTGAACCGTCGTCGACACGAGACTAAGTGTGTTAACCTAGGTTGTTATCCCCGTGGAAATATCACGTGTGGATGCCTGGTTGCGACAAGAGCAATCCAGGCTGGCCTATCAAACCTACAGTAAATGGTTAATTAATTCACGCTTACAGAGTTCTCCTGCACGACACCCGTCTACTGTGACCGTGATCGACACGAGACTAAGTGTGTTAACCTAGGTTTGTTATCCCCGTGGAAATATCACGTGTGGAAGCCTGGTTGCGACAAAAGCAATCCAGGCTGGTCTATTGCACCTAGATGGTTAATTCAAGTCACGCTTACAGAGTTCTCCTGCACGACACCATGTGTGGTAACCCAAGAGTACTTTTTGTTGCTGTGGCCCGTGGAAAGAAGTCCTTGTGCGGAAGCCTGGTTGCAACAAAAGCAATCCAGGCTGGCAGTAAATGTATCACTTGAAGGATTAAGGCTCTGTTAAGTTATACCCATAGTAGAGTAATCACATGTGTCCCCAAGTTAAAATTCTCTTTTAGAAGATTAATTTTATTACAGCGTGAACGTGAGTGAATCATATATCCATGCAAATTGTAAATCATTGTATGGAAGCTTGACAAATAAATGTAAGTGCAATTATCTGCCCGTATCTGTGATCCTATCTTATTATTACTAAAGGTAATGACTGATTGGTTATGACAAAGTATAACCAGTAACTTAGATAGATGTTGAAAATTAAATGAATTCATTAAATCATCATTTATCAAGTATAAATCATGGAATGTCGAGTGGTGGAGTGAACTTCTACGTAGATACGCCATAATCTCCTGTAAGTAATCAGTGTGAAGGTATCGGACTCTACGGTAAGAAATAAGAAATACGACATATTATTATCTTTATATAATATAATCCACTCACTACTACCACTGATTCATACCAAAACCATGACAGCTGCATTCAGTGTGAGCGACAAGTGTGAGGTCATCTGCATACTGAAGCTCAGTAATGGACGCTGCCGACACCTTTGTTCCTGCCTGGAGTCATCTTATGTTGAAATGACCCTTCATCCAGTATTCGATGTCCACCCAGCCAGGTAAATTGGCGCTGGCACGAATAAGAAAGGCAGCGAAGTAAATTGAAAAGAGAGTTAGTGTCAGTAAACACAATTGTTTAACTCCCGTTTGGATGGGGAAGAACTCAAACTGGGTACCATTGTGCAGGACACTGCCGTTCATACCATCGTGAAGTTGCCTCACAATAGCGATGAATTTTGGTGGGCAGCCAAATGTCTAAGGATCCACCAGAGGGCTTCCCTGTTGCCCGAGTCGAAGGCCTTGGTTAGGTCGATGAAAGCCATGTACAAGTCACGACGCTGTTTTCTAAAGTTTTTCTGTATCTGATGGGCAGCAAAAATCATGTCAGTGGTGCCACGTGATAGTCATAAGCCACATTAAAATTCTGGGAGAAAGTTTTCCGCCTCAGGAGGAAATCTATTTAGGAGGACTCGGGCAATAATCTTGCCAGCTACGGACAACAGCGAGATTCCGCGGTAGGTGCTACAGTCTGACCGGTCTCCCTTGATCTTATAAATATTGATGATGGAGGCGTCTTTAAGAGCTTGGGGGATTTCCTCCTTTTCCCTTATACTCTCCAGGAGAGAGTGGGGATGGCTAGGAAGCAGAGGTCCTCCTGCTTTATACACCTCGGCTGGGATTCCATCAGGCCCTAGGGCTTTGTTATTTTTCATGTTTGATGGCCGTAACTACCTCATCCAGGATCAGGATAGCTGAGGTGGGTAAGCTCTGGATGCTGAGGGACCCGCTGGGGAAACAAGACCTCTACATCTGTGTTTTGGTTGATGCTCTTTCTAGTGCTGAAGGTTGCCTTTTTTGTCTTTAATTGGGGGGCTACACCATGAGTGATTGGCCCATAAAATGTTTTACTGGAATTGAAAAATTCGGGCATTCTGTGTTGATCTGCGAGTTTTTATGTTTCACATTTCTTTTTTTTTATAAACCAGTCATTCTCTAGTTTGCAAAGTTAGTGCTGGGCAGCCAATTTCTTCTTGCCGAAGGTATCAGCTTTCGACCGAGACTGAGGGTTGTTCTGCCAGTCAGTTAAAGCAGCACATTTATCATCGACGAGTACATTGATTGCCGGGTCATTTTCATCAAACCAATCCGGGTGTAATCTTTCGATTTTGCCAAGGGCCAGTCTGCTGGTCTTTGTCATGACAGTGTCGAGAATACCCCAACCGGCACTGGGGTTTTGGTTGTTTGTTGTCAGGTTGCTTATCAGCCCAAGTTCGAGCTGCTCTCTGAAAGCATGTGCTACTGCTGGATCCTCCAGACGCTCAGGGCTAAAACCTCTTCTGGAGACTTATTGCCTTCGCTATTTTGGGTCAATGTGAAGTGAGAGCTTGGCTAAGACCAGCAGATGATCAGTGTTGCAGTGGTCTGAGTCATGCTTGGCTCGGGTGATAAGGACACCTCGGCGATCTCTTTCTTTGAAAATAATGTAATCAATGAGATGCTAGTGTTTGGATTCGGGTTTTTGCCACGAAAACTTGAACTTGTCGGCCTGTTTAAACAAGGTATTGGTCATAGTTTAGATGTGTGTAGCACACTTGCTGAGGAGGCCGTTGGGATAACACTTGCCTAGTCCATTTCTCCCTGTGATTACCTGCCAAATGTCAGCATCTCTGCCAACTTTGGCAGATAAAGGCTAGCACACTGTCAAGATCGGCATAAAAGACCTCAATTATGTCATCCTTTGCCTCCAGTGTTGGGGCGTATGCACTGATGAAGAAGGCATGATTGAGTGATTCAGTGGGACTCGGAGCGTCATGAGACGCTCAGTGATCCCAACAGGCATTTCAGTTAGCCTGTGTAGGATGCGTTGGTGGATGGCAAAGCCAACTCCACAAATGCACTTCTCTCAACAGTAGGCTTAGCATTCCAGATGAAGATATAGCCAGACCTCCGTTCAGTGAGTTGCCCCTCGTCTGGGAGCTGGGACTCACTAATGGCTACTTTAAAGATATTATACCCAGCCAGCTCTTTGCCAAATGGGTGGTTCTTTTTTTCAGCATATATATATATATATATATATATATATATATATATATATATATATATATATATATATATATATATATATATATATATATATATATATATATATATATATATATATATATATATATATTGTATAATTTTATGTATTTCCAGGCTAGAATTACATTGCTTTGTTTCTGTGTATGTGAATAGTTTATATTATTAAAGTCAGTAACACTGTGATAATATTAACAATGAGACGTTATGTCAAGTACTATGTTTGGGTTAGTCATCAACCCATAAAAGCAGAGGGTTTCAGAGCAGGCTAGGAGTTAGGACACAAGCTTGGGTAACCTCCAGAACTTTAGACTGGCCTGTGTTGTCAGTTGACTTCTGTCTTTGATCGATCCGGTGATGTACTATCGTGCACAAAAGCCGTGTCCACTACCCAGCCACAGTGAGGTTTCGAATAGCCTTGAGTCTGAAGTTTCGAAACAGCTGGGGGAAATGCTATGGTCGGCCAACAGATGTCGCCCACTGTAGTGTGGAAGGGGGGGGAATAGAGGAGGTGGGGGTTAGTCTAGTAACAGGCTGTGTGTAGGTGGAGCATAACATCGTGAATTCCTCAATCACTGATAACAATAAGAATGTCATGAAGATAGTTAATATTATTAAGCATGGTGAGACATGTGTAACGGGTAAATAAAAGCACTACAACGACCATATCTCTGCCGTTCATGGCTACGACGGTGAGACTGATGGGCACACCAGTAATTAATTCTCCGTGACTACCAGTAATGGTAATCACGGAGAATACACAAGTTGTTACCAAGGTTGGCGCCACCACACCAGGGAAAGGAAGTGATGTCGGACACTGAAACCTGCCGAGGTCTCATTCCTACCATAGTCATCACCAACAGGTAAGTCACATTAATTTGTCACCATAGCCCATGTCGTCCTTATACTATTGCAGGGTGTCCCATGAGTGACAGCAGGTATTTGTAGAGGTGAAAGAATATGTGATATTGAGTTGAAAATCTTCTATACACATAAGCAATTTTCGGTTGGCAAAAGTTCTGGGAAAATGAACCAACAAGTCATAAGCTAAAAATGATCACATCATCAGTTTATCCTTGGTCACCATCAAAACAATCCTCACGACATCACGAAACTATTCTGAATCGTCTAAGAAATGGGCATACACGATTGACGCATGGCCAACACATGTCTTCCCCTAATGGAGCCCCATCTATATGCTCCAACTGCCGAACATAAATAACAGCCCAACTTATTCTCATTGAATGCTCTATTTATAATCGGTATCGAACAATGTGCTTCACTAACCCTACAATGTAAGATATTTTAGCAGAGACCCCAAAATTTTCCCTAAGTTCAGTTTTGACCTTTTTGAAATACTGTAATCTCCTCCAAACAATATAGCACTAAATTATAGAAACAAATATATGTTAACTAATCCCTCTGGCCAGCCCTAGGAGAGACTCAAATGGGTGTCAGTGGTCTGGTTAAACTAAATCTTGATGATGCTGATGATGATTATCGGCGAATGTTCACTCTACAGTCGCAGGGGTGGTGGTGGATGTTTGGGGGGGGGGGGTCCACTTGCAGTTCACTATGAATACATGAAATAGGAAGGGTTTCTTGGGCAGTTGATCCTAAAAGATTTACCAAAACGTTATGTCAGAGTAATAATGCTTAACCTAGGTGTTACTAATACCATTAATTTACTCTAGTATATAAAAGCCTGCATCAGTTACCACAACATAATATTACTCTGCCATTTCAGATATGCCTGCAGGACGACCAAATTCGTCGGCAGTGATTGCTGAGCCAGGCCAAATCATCGGGATGTGGAGAGCAGGGCCAACTGTGCCGAACAATGCTGTCGAAGTGGGGAGAAGCACTAAGACGATTAGGAGGTGGATCCGCAGGTGGGAGGAAGAGGGCTCAGTGGAGACGAAACTTCGAAGCGGGAGGCCACGAGTAACGTCGGCAAGGATGGACGCCATGATCGTGGCAGCTGCAACGGCATATCCATTGCGGATACCAGTGGGGCATACAAGAAATCTGGGCCCCAACTGCCATCACATGACGACGAGACGCCGACTTCATGAAGCCGGGATCGACTGCCATATTCCAGCTCACAAAGGGTGGCTAACACCTACTCACAAGGAGTGTCGACTCGGCTTTACATTGGAACACCTTCCACATAGAGAAGAATACTGGAGAACCATTATATTTACCGATGAAACGGTGTTCAGGTCAGTGGGAGCCGAAGCAGTGCTGGCGGCCCCCCAACACACGCTACCATGAGAAACACATTCAACATCGCACAGTGAGTGGTAGGGTGTCAGTGTCATTCTGGGGGTGGATGTGGGCACATGGGCCAATTGAACTGGTCAAGATCAATGGCTGTTTCACTGGTGAGCAGTATGTAGACATCCTGGAGCAAGTGTTAATTCTAAAATTATCTTCAAAAACACCGAGGTGACTGAAAAGGCAACCAAAGCGTGTCTCCTAGCATTCACCTATAGCATACCGTACCACCAAATACAACAGGAACAGTATCACCACACACGTACCTACCTCAGGTGCTATGCCATTGAGGATCATGATAGTGTGAACTGCCCTAAACCCAAGGACTACAAGATGTGTTCCAAATGTTCTTCTAGGGAACATACCTGGACCCAATGTAATGCACCACTAAAATGCCTTAACTACACGGTGGGTTCCACAGCACCATGTCCATGAACTGCCCCAAAAGAATGGAAAAAAAATCAAGGAAGCACAACAAGAAGCCACAAAAACATCAGTATCACTTTACAAGGCTGTCCTGCCGGTAGGGACCCCGACTCCTGCATTCACTGCACCGACATACAGAGATGTGGTGGTGGTAGGGACCCGACTTCTGCAGTCAATATGGCCCCTGCAGCCACTACAAACTCTACAGTCATTTTGAATGCCAGAGACAGATACCTCCATGACCGTGACACTCTAGCCAACATGATTATCAAACACGCCCATGAGGAGGATGTTCTGCACCCAGGCTGCTTTCAAACAATACTCGAAAAATGCTTACGCCACCACAATCTGCCCATCCCAAAACTATTCAGGGCAACATCCTCATTCAACGTACAAAAACCCAATAACAGGAGCCACCAACTTCCCCACTATCAGGAACCTGAGAATCAGGCAGATACACTAACCAGCTTCCCCGGTCAGCAGAGTCAGGAGCATCAGTCAACTGCACTAAGCAATCTAGAAGCTACTGACCTAGACTCACAAACCCTGACTACAGCAATCTCAGAGGAGACAACGTTAGTCTCGGGTGTGCATGCACCAGTACCCACACCAGAGATAATACCTGTCTCCCAGACGCCAAGCTATCATCATCTGGAGACCTGAAGCTGTGCATCTACATACCAGACCACATCAACGAGGACTGTACACGTCATGAAGTCGCAAAAGGAGTAATTGATGGCAAGATCAAATGGAAGTATGACCACTCCACTTCTTAGATGGTCATCTTGAAGGCCATTAAACAAAAACAGGTCGATTTCACAAACTGCATCAGAAAGTCATCCGGAGAGATGATCAACAAAATGAAGAATGGACACACAAACCACAAAACCCACGAAACCCAGAAAACAAAAGAAAAAAAGAAACAGGGGACACGCTACGTAAAGCAGTGAAAATTATGCAACATAACGTCCTCCATTGGAGAACTAATAAATTCAGTTTGTCCAACCAGTACAACCAAGTTGACTCAGATAAATTATCTCTTAAACTCACACAGCCAAAGGGCATCTGAGGAATTGAAAATACTTGGTTACAGGATCCATAAATCCAATCTATCAGAGGAGCCGAATGACGGGGTGGCCATCGGCATAAAAAGAAATGTCCACCACAGAATCATAGACGACTTCACCTCTGAAACTCTCGCTGTTCAAATCAACCTAACCACAGAACCAATCATAATAGCCACAACTTACCTCCCACCACGCAAGGACTACCTACCGTACGGGGACTTCCACAGACTTCTATCATACCACCACCCAACCTACATCATCGGTGACATGAACGCCAGACATCCTCTACTAAATGGAAAGAGGACAACCACCAATGTTGGGAGAGGCCTCGCTGGGCTCATAACAAACAAAAAAACCCAACTAATAGGCCCGGACTTCCCCACGTTCTACAGTAGTAACTCAGCCACTAGTCCAGACATAGCAATAACAAACGGCAGATGCTTCCACAACTACCTCTTTGAACAAGGTCCTGTAATCTCCAGCGACCAACTGCCTACGAGTATAATCATGACCAATAACTAAACCAGTTCCACCACGGAGGATTGCCAAGCAGATCAATTGGGAGCTATTCAACGAAAAAGCTGTAGCCAAACTTTAGGCCAAGGTCATGAAAATCCTGCAGACCATAGACAATTAGCCGGAAACAAAATAGACGAAGAAATCAACACATGGAGTGAAGCCATAGGAACAGCCTACCAAGATGCCACCCCTCTCAAACGCAACAGAACACTCCCACACCAACGACAGACTCCAGAACTCATAGCCCTCACAAACCAATTCCAACTGTTATAGCAGAGAGGCGTGACCCATGGTTGGAACATCGCAATCTACAATACATACAGAAGAATACGGGAAGAAATAAAAACAAGATCTCTGGAATAAAGCAACCTCAAATGGGTCGAAATAGTTGTACAACTCTCACATACATACAACGACCCAGGAGAGTTCTGGCGTCGAGTTAAGAGACTGAAAGGCTCCAGCCACAATGAGTCAACCATATATAACTGACCTCACAGGAAGCAAAATATATGACAACTAAGACAAAGAACCCATATTGAGGAACATATGGGGGAACATCTTCCGAATCACAAATGAGGAGAATATGGGATTTGATGGTACCCACGAGGAGCTCGTCCTTGATGAACTCCGGGGCCAGACACACTGCACTCAGCCCTCCCCTAAAATCACATGGGAGGATCTGAGAGTGGACAACTCATTATCCAAACCAATCACCTCGGAAGAACTCAAAACAGCCATCTCCAATCCCAAAAATAAAGCCCCTGGCTACTCGGGCATCACCAAGGAGATTCTCAGCCACATAAACAACCCGGCCATGGAGAGACTGAGTACCACGATGAACGCTTGCCTGACCTCGGGTTACGTCCCAACTAAATTCAAAGAGGCCATTATTACCGTATTACCAAAACAAGGAAAGAACACCACCGTCCCACTAAACTATTGACCGTTCTTCCTCCTCGAAGTACTTAGAAAATTCCTAGAAATAAATCAATAACCGTCTGAGAAATCACCTGGAAACAACCAACAGAGTCAATTGCAGACAATTTGGGTTCAGGAAAGGGAAGTCCACCACAACAGCGATATCCCTGGCATGTGAAAACATAGCCAGAGCCG
>NW_024711952.1:0-20000 GCF_018991925.1 Homarus americanus | reverse complement strand
AGTGCTGGTGGTGGCCTACAGTGTGGTACAGTGCTGGTGGTGGCCTACAGTGTGGTACAGTGTTGGTGGTAGACTACAGTGTGGTACAGTGTTGGTGGTGGCCTACAGTGTGGTACAGTGATGGTGGTAGACTACAGTGTGGTACAGACTGGTTATGGACTTCTGATGTGGTACAGGTTGGTGGTGGACTACAGTGTGGTACAGTGCACAGTGGTGGACTACAGTGTGGTGGTACAGTGTTGAGTGGTAGACTACAGTGTGGTACAGCAGGCTGGTGGTGGTGGCCTACAGTGTGGTACAGTGCTGGTGGCCTACAGTGTGGTACAGGCTGGTGGTGGCCTAAAAGTGTGGTACAGGCTGGTGGTGGACTACAGTGTGGTACAGTGGTCTTAGTTGCCTACAGTGTGGTACCACTGCTGTTGGTGGACTACAATTAATGGTACAGTGTTGGTGGTAGACTACAGTGTGGTACAGGCTGGTGGTGGCGTCAGTTTGAATTCACAGTGCTGGTGGTGTGGCCTACAGTGTGGTACAGGCTGGTGGTGGCCTCTGAGTGTGGTACAGTGCTGGTGGTGGCCTACAGTGTGGTAGTGCTGGTGGTGGCCTACAGTGTGGTACAGGCTGGTGGTGGCCTGCAGTGTGGTACAGTGCTGGTGAGTGGCCTGCAGTGTGGTACAGTGCTGGTGGTGACCCCTGCCAGTGTGGTACAGGCTGGTGGTGACCTACAGTGTGGTCTGAGGTGCTGGTGGTGGCCTACAGTGTGGTACAGTGCTGGGGTGGCCTACAGTGTAGTACAGGCTGGTGGTGGCCTACAGGTGTGGTACAGTGCTGGTGGTGGCCTACAGTGTGGTACAGTGCTGGTGGTGGCCTACAGTGTGGTACAATTATAGTGGTGGACCTACAGTGTGGTACAGTGCTGGTGGTGGCCTACAGTGTGGGTACAGTGCTGGTGAGTGACCTACAGTGTGGTACAGTGCTGGTGAGTGGCTACAGTGGTACAGTGCTGGTGGTGGCCTACAGTGTGGTACAGTGCTGGTGGTGACCTACAGTGTGGTACAGTGCTGGTGGTTGGCCTGATTAATGGTACAGTGGTAGACTGGTGTGGTACAGTGTTAGTGGTGGCCCTGGTGTGGTACAGTGCTGGTGGTGGCCTGGTGTGGTACAGGCTGGTGGTGGCCTACAGTGTGGTACAATAGTGCTGGTGGTGGCCTACAGTGTGGTACAGTGCTGATGGTGGCCTACAGTGTGGTACAGGCTGGTGGTGGCCTACAGTTTGGTACAGTGCTGTTGGTTATCTACAGTGTGGTACAGTGCTGTTGGTTATCTACAGTGTGGTACAGTGCTGGTGGTGGCCTACAGTGTGGTACAGTGCTGGTGGTGGCCTTCAGTGTCAATTACCAGACTGGTGATGGCCTACAGTGGTACAGTGCTGGTGGTGGCCTGCAGTGTGGTACAGTGCTGGTGGTGGCTTACAGTGTGAGTACCCAGGCTGGTGGTGGCCTGCAGTGTGGTTACAGTGCTTAGTGGTGGCCTGCAGTGTGGTGGTGCTGGTGGTGGCCTACAGTGTGGTACAGTGCTGGTGGTGGCCTACAGTGTGTTACAGTGCTGGTGGTGGCCTACAGTGTGGTACAGTGCTGGTGGTGGCCTACAGTGGTACAGGCTGGTGGTGGCCACCACAGTGTGGTACAGTGCTGGTGGTGGCCTACAGTGTGGTACAGTGCTGGTGGTGGCCTACAGTGTGGTACAGTGCTGGTGGTGGCCTGCAGTGCGGTACAGTGTTGGTGGTGAACTACAGTGGTACAGTGTTGGTGAGTGGCCTACAGTGTGGTACAGTGCTGGTGGTGGCCTAGTGTGGTACAGGCTGGTGGTGGCCTGTTGTGTGGTACAGTGCTGGTGGTGGCCTACAGTGTGGGCTGGGCTGGTGGTGGCCTACAGTGTGGTACAGGTGGTGGGGAGCCCACCACAGTGTGGTACAGTGCTGTTGGTTATCTACAGTGTGGTCAGTGCTGGTGGTGGCCTGCAGTGTGGTACAGTGCTGGTGGTGGCCTACAGTGTGGTGTTACAGTGCTGGTGGTGGCCTACAGTGTGGTACAGTGCTGATGGTGGCCTACAGTGTGGTACAGGCTGGTGGTGGCCTACAGTGTGGTACAGTGCTGTTTGAGATTTATCACGGTGTAATTACACAGTGCTGTTGGTTATCTGGTGTGGTACCAGTGCTGGTGGTGGCCTACAGTGTGGTACAGGCTGGTGGTGGCCTGGTGTGGTACAGTGCTGGTGGTGGCCTACTGATGTGGTACAGTGTTGGTGGTGGCCTACAGTGTAGTACAGGCTGGTGGTGGCCTGGGGTCTGGTACAGTGCTGGTGGTGGCCTACAGTGTGGTACAGTGTTGGTGGTGAACCTGGTGTGGTACAGTGCTGGTGGTGGCCTACAGTGTGGTACAGTGCTGGTGGTGGCCCTGGTGTGGTACAGTGCTGTGGTGGCCTACAGTGTGGTACAGTGCTGGTGGTGGCCTACAGTGTGGTACAGGCTGGTGGTGGCCTACAGTGTGGTACAGTGCTGGTGGTGGCCTACAGTGTGGTACAGTGCTGGTGGTGGCCTACAGTGTGTTACAGTGCTGGTGGTGGCCTACAGTGTGGTACAGTGCTGGTGGTGGCCTACAGTGTGGTACAGGCTGGTGGGGTAGACTTCAGTGTGGTACAGTGCTGGTGGTGGCCTACAGTGTGGTACAGTGCTGGTGGTGTGCAGTGGTGCAGTGCTGGTGGTTGGCCTACAGTGTGGTACAGTGTTGGTGGCCTACAGTGTAGTACAGGCTGGTGAGTGGCCTACAGTGTGGTGCAGTGCTGGTGGTGGCCTACAGTGTGGTACAGTGCTGGTGGTGGCCTACAGTGTGGTACAGTGCTGAGTGGTGGCCTACAGTGTGGGTACAGTGCTGGTGATGACAGCCAACAGTGTGAAGTACAGGCTGGTGATGACCTACAGTGTAGTACAGGCTGGTGGTGGCCTACAGTGTGGTACAGTGCTGGTGAGGTGGCCTACAGTGGTATTACAGTGCTGGTGGTGGCCTACAGTGGTGTTAGTGCTGGTGGTGGCCTACAGTGTGGTACAGTGCTGGTGGTGGCCTGCAGTCTGGTTACAGTGCTGGTGGTGGCCGTTTTAATGTGGTACCACCAGGCTGTTGGTGGCCTACATTGTGGAACAGGCTGTTGAGTGGACTACAGTGTGGTACAGTGCTGGTGGTGGCCTGCAGTGTGGTACAGTGCTGGTGGTGGCCTACAGTGTGGTACAGTGCTGGTGGTGGCCTAGAGTGTGGTACAGGCTGTTGGTGGACTACAGTGTGGTACAGTGCTGGTGGTGGCCTACAGTGTGGAACAGGCTGTTGGTGGACTGGTGGCCAATGGTACAGTGCTGGTGGTGGCCTGCAGTGTGAGTACAGGCTGTGGTGGCCTGCAATGTGGTACAGTGCTGGTGGTGGCCTGGTGTGGTACAGTGCTGGTGAGAGTGGCCCTATGGTGTGGGTACAGGCTGTTGGTGGCCTACTGTGTGGTACAGTGCTGGTCGTGGCCTACAGTGTGGTACAGGCTGGTGGTGGACTACAGTGTGTGGTACAGGCTGTGCAGAGTGGCAGCCTACAGTGTGGTACAGTGCTAGTGGTGGCCTACAGTGTGGTACCCAGGCTGGTGGTGGCCTACAATTAGTGGTACAGGCTGGTGGTGGACTACAGTGTGGTGTTACAGTGCTGGTGGTGGCCTACAGTGTGGTACAGTGCTGGTGGTGGCCTACAGTGTGGAACAGGCTGTTGGTGGACTACAGTCTGTTGTACAGTGTGGTGGTGGCCTACAGTGTGGTACAGTGCTGGTGGTGGCCTATAGTGTGGTACAGGCTGTTGGTGGCCTACAGTGTGGTACAGTGCTGGTCGTGGCCTACAGTGTGGTACAGGCTGGTGGTGGACTGGTGTGGTACAGGCTGTTGGTGGCCTACAGTGTGGTACAGTGCTGGTGGTGGCCACCACAGTGTGGGTACAGGCTGGTGGTGGCCTACAGTGTGGTACAGGCTGGTGGTGGCCTACAGTGTGGTGTACAGTGCTTGGTGGTGGCCCTACAGTGTGGTACAGGCTGGTGGTGGCCCACAGTGTGGTTGAGGTGTGCCAATACGGTCAGCTATAGTAGCACAGTAAAGGACATCATCTACGTTTATTGATGCTAACAGAGCTTTGTGCGATATTGGCCAGAGACTTTGTGTGAGGAGAGAGAAGATACGGTGCTCACCAGGCCGGTAATGGCACTATTTGGAGCGAAATTAATTTTCTCGCTTGCTACACTAGTTGGACATTTCTTGGAGCCGTAGAGTTTTGGGTAGATGATATAACGAGAGAGGTCGTTTATTCTGGAGATGTGCAGTATGGACTGGGTTATATAGAGTAAGAGTGGTGTGTTAGTATACACTTAGATGCGTAAAGAGTACTTTTGGTATAATATATATATATCTTGATAAAATCACACGGGAAAATGGAAACAACAGGTACAGCTAGCTTTTCTATTCAAGACATCTTCAGAGGCAACACGTGATACATCATCACATAGTAAACAATGGTTGACTAAGTGTCTGTTTGGTCTTATCTGTACAGTTTTAGGGTTCTGTTTGACTGTCCCAGATTGTATTCAACATTGTGATTATCGGACGCGATTTAGCCTAAGCGTCAACTCTGTTGACTGATGCCTGAGAGGGATCACGGCAGCTTGACCTGATACCCGTCAACAAGATACATGTGTTTGTGTCTGGCAGAGACAAGCGGGCGACAATCTGAGTTTAGGGTATCAAGAGTAAGTGGATGAAGGTATGGAGTCAGTGATGATGAGACTGTCAGTGGCAGTTTTAACAAGTTTCAGGGCGAAGAGCTGGCAGCTTTGGACTAGCGCTGATTATACCCGGGCTGAATACAGTCCTATCAGTCCTCCGTTCCATCCATAAATCCTGGGATTCAACATGGCGCGCCATCTAGGGGCCAATAATGTGAGTATCTCGGATACATGTTTATGAGTTTGAGGGTTTATGGGTGAAACGGAAGAGTGATAGGACTGATTTTCTGTGACTGTATGTCTGTCTCAAAAGCTAAGTGTGATTTTAAACGCATACTCAATGTAAAATTGGTGTTCATGGTAGAGCCAGGATGATTCTATAAAGGGGAGTGGGAGGCCAGGTGTATTACTAGGGAGGGTGGTGGAGGCCAGGATGGTCATGTATATAATTTTTGTCGTTCGAGAGAAGAAGTAACTCAGCCACGACAGAACACGTGTGTGTGAGAGCGACAGAAGCAGGAAAGAAAGATTTGACCAAGACAGCAAAAGAATCGATAAGCTAAGAAGCGTTTGCGCACGTTTATGGGAAATATATCTGACCTAACGTAGAGGAAATGTGTTTTTAGGTGGTGGGAGCCAGGTACGCTGAGGGCGTCGCCTCGCCTGCTCACTAAGAAGCATGATACAGACTGGAGCCTATCTCTTATGAGAACAGACCAGGCCAACCTCAAAGAAAACTACTGTGCATAGCAGTTATTTCATTTAAATAAGAGTTATATGTTATGAGAATTCGTATTTGCTAAAATAAGCATTTTGCTGAAACTTCTACATAACAGTATTAAAGAAAATAATAATAAAAAATTAACCTTAAAGACAGAGGTACTCAGTCAGTGTTGGGTAGAATGACATTCGTTTAAAATAATCACGGAATGATACTGGCCAACGACTCGCTGTTACAAGGAAACATAAATGGCCCATCATTATTACTTGTCCCAGGTGAGGGACAGGAGGAGCGGGCAGTGTGTGGTGGGATAGAAGGCGGAGGGAGGAGGAAGAAGGAGGAAGGAGAAGGAAGAGTAAAGTATGGACAGGCAGGGATGAGGAAAGGAGGGAGGAACCTGGGAAAGGAGTAGGACGAGGAAGATGAGGAGGGATAAGAAGGTTGGTAACATAGAAGAAAGGAAGAAGGTAGAGGGAGGCAGAGGAGTGGGGAGGCAGAGGTGAGAGAGGCAGAGGTGAGGGAGGCAGAGGTGGTGAGGAGCAGAGGTGGTGGGAGGCAGGAGGTGTGGAGGGAGGCTGAGGTGGTGGAGGCAGAGGTGGAGAGGAGGCTGAGGTGAGTGGAGGCAGAGGTGGTGGAGGCAGAGGTGGTGGAAGCAGAAGGTGGTGAGGCCGGAGTGGGAGGCAGAGGTGGTGGAGGCAGAGGTGGGAGGTAGAGAGCGGTGGAGGAGCAAGGTGGAGGAGGCAGAAGGTGTGGAGGCAGAGGTGGTGGAGGCAGAGGTGGTGGAGGCAAGGTGGGGAGGGCAGAGGTGGTGGAGGCAGAGGTGGGGGAGGCAGAGGTGAGGTGGAGGCAGAGGTGGTGGAGGCAGAGGAGCCAGAGGTGGGGAGGCAGAGGTAGGGGAGGCAGAGGTGGGGAGGCAGAGGTGGAAGGCAGAGGTGGTGGAAACCTGAGGTGGTGGAGGCAGAAGGTGGTGACAGAGGGTGGGGAGCAGAGGTGGGGTGGAGGGAGGCAGAGGTGGAGTGAGAGGCAGAGGTGGTGGTGGAGGCAAGTGGTGGAGAGCAGAGGGTGGTGGAGGAGAAAGGTGGGAGAGCAGGAGTGAGGAGGCAGAGGTGGGTGGGGGCAGAGGTGGTGGAGGCAGAAGGGTGGGGGGAGCAGAGGTGGAGGAGGGCAGAGGTGGGTGGAGGTGGGGGCAGAGTATTAGAGGCAAGAGGTGGGGAGAGCAGAAGGTGTAGGAGGCAGAGGTGGGTAAGGCAGATTGTGGGTGGAGCAGATTGTGGGGTGGGGAGGCAAGGTGGTGAGACAGAGGTGGGGAGAGCAGGGGTGGTGGAGGCATAGGTGGAGTGGCAAAGGTGGAGAGCATAGGTGGGTGGAGGCAGGAGTGGGGGGAGGCAGAATGGTGGAGAGCAGAGGTGGAACAGAGGTGGTGGAGGCAGAGGTTGAGGCAAGGTTGAGGCAGAGTTGGAGCTTAGTAGAGCAGAGAGTGAGGCAAGGTTGAGGAGCAGAGTTTGGAGGGAGTGGGGTGGGTGTGGAGGCAGAGATGGTGGAGGCAGAGGTGGTGGAGGTGGAGGTGGAGGAGGATCAGGAGGTGATGGAGGCAAAGGTGTGGAGGAAGGCAAGTGTGGAGGCAGGAGTGGGGGGAGGCAGAGGTGGGGAGGCAGAGGTGAGGGGAAGCAGAGGTGGGGAGAATGAAGGTGGGGAGGCAGAGGTGGGAGAACAGAGGTGGTGGGGAGGCAGAGGTGGAAGGCAGAGGTGGGGAGAGCAAGGTGCACAGGGTTGCGGAGAGAACAAGTGGGGAAACGAGATTGGGGGAAGGGGTGGGGAGCAGAATTAGAGAGGTGAATTGGGAGGCAGAGGTGGAAACAGAGGTGGGAGAGCAAGAGGTTGGAGGAACAGGTTAGGAAACAGAGGTTAGAAGCCAAGGTGGGGAGGCAGAGGTGGGGAGGCAGAGGTGGAGGAAGCAGGGTGGTGGGAGGGGCAGGGAGTGGGAGGCAGGAGGTGGGGGAGGCAGAGGTGGTGGAGGAGGCAGAGGTGGGGGAGGCAGAGGTGGGGGGAAGGCAGAAGGTGAAGGTGGAGGCAGAGGTGGGTGGAGGCAGTGGGAGGCAGAGGTGGGGAGGCAGAGGTGGGGGAGGCAGAGGTGGGGGAGGCAGAGGGTGGTGGGAGGCAGAGGTGGTGGAGGGAGGTGGGGAGGCAGAGGTGGGGAGAGTGCAGAGGCAGAGTGGAGGCAGAGGTGGTGGAGGCAGAGGTGGTGGAGGCAGAGGGTGGGTGGAGGCAGAGGTGGGAGCAGGGTGGGAGGCAGAGGTGGAGGAGGGCAGAGGTGGTGGAGGCAGAGGTGGAGGCAGAGGTGGAGGGAGGCAGAGGTGGTGGAGGCAGAGGTGAGTGGAGGCAGGGGTGGAGTGGGAGGCAGAGGTGGGGAGGAGTGGGGAGGCAGAGGTGGAGGAGGCAGAGGTGGAGTGGAGGCAGAGGTGGTGGGAGGCAGGTGAAGGTGGAGCAGAGGTGGAGGGAAGTCAGAGGTGGTGGAGGCAGGAGTGGTGGAGGCAGAGGTGGGTGGAGGCAGAGGTGGGGAGGCAGAGGTGGGGAGGGGAGGCAGGAGGTGGCAGGGCAGAGTGGAGGAGGCAGAGGTGGAAGGAGGCAGAGGTGGGAGGCAGAGGTGGAGAGGGCGAAGTGGGAGACAGAGGTGGAGGAGGCAGAAGTAGGGGAGGTAGAGGTGGAAGGCAGATATGGGGAGGCAGAGGTGGTGGGAGGCAGAGGTGGTGGAAACAGGGTGGTGAGCAGAGTCAGAAAGCATTGGAAGAGACAGAGTAGGAGACAGAAGTTGAAGGAAGGCAAATTGGGGAAACAGAAGTAAGGAAAATGTAGAGCAGAGTGTGGGGAAGCAGAATTGGAACAGAAGGTAGAAGTAGGTAGTGGAGGGAAGAAGAGATGGAGAGCAGAGGTGGAAGGTAGTGAGTGGAGGAGGCAGAGTTGGAGGCAAGGCAGGAGAGGAGGCAGAGGTGGAACCAGGGTGGGTGTAGGTATGGTAGGGAAGAGCAGAGATGGAGGAGAGCAGAGGTTGGGGGGAGCAGAGGCGGAGGAGGCAGAGGTGGGGAGTCAGAGAGGTGGGGAGGCAGAGGTGGGGGGCAGGGGTGGAGGAGGCAGAGAGGTGGTGAGAGGCGAGGTGGGGAGGCAGAGTTGGAGGAGGCAGAAGAGGTGGTGGGCAGCAGAGGTGGGGAGAGCAGAGGTGGGAGAGCAGAGTGGTGGAGGCAGAGGTGAGAGGAAAGCTGAGATGGAGAAGGTGGAGAGGCAGAGGTAGAGGACAGAGGTGGAGGAGGCAGAGGGTGGAGGAGGCAGCAGAGGTGGGAGAGGTGGAGGAGAGGTGGAGGAGGCAGAGGTGGGGAAGCTTCTGATGGAGAGGCAGAGGTGGAGGAGGCAGAGGTGCAGGAGGCAAGTGGAGGAGGCAGGGGTGGAGGAGGCAGAGGTGGGGAGTCAGAGGTGGGGAGGCAGAGGTGGGAGGCAGGTTGGAGGAGGCAGGGGTGGTGGGCGGCAGGGGTGGGTGAGGCAGAGGGTGGTGGGCAGCAGAGGTTGGGTGGGGGCAGAGGGGAAGCAGGGGGGGAGGCAGAGGGGGGGGGGCAGGGTGGTGGGAGGCAGAGGTGGGGGAGGCTGGGGTGCAGGAGGTTGGGGTGGGCAGGGCATAGGCAGAGGGGAGACAGAGGTTGGAAACAGGGTGGTGGGAAACAGAGTTGGGGAGAGCAGAGGTGAGGGGAGGCAGAGGTGATGGGAGGCAGAGGTGGTGGGGAGGGCAGGAGGTGGTGGGGGGTAGGGTGGGGAGACAGAGGTGGGGTAGGAGGTGGTGGGCGGCAGGGTGGGGGAGGCAGGGGGGAGCAGAGGGTGGGGAGGCAGGGGTGGGAAGGCAGGGGTGGTGGTGGGAGGCAGAGGGGTGGGAGGCAGAGGGGTTGTGGAAGGAGCAGGTCGGGGAGGAGCAGAGGTGGGAGGCAGAGGTGGGGGGAGGCAGTGGTGGTGGGGAGGCAGAGGTGGGAGGCAGAGGTGGGTGGAGCAGGGTGGGAGAGCAGTGGTGGGGGAGCAGAGGTGGAGGAAGGCAGGGGTTTGTGGAAGGCAGGGTGGGGGGAGGCAGAGGTGGGGGAGGAGCAGAGGGTGGTGGGGAGGCAGAGGTGGGGGTGCAGAAATGGGGGAGGGCTGAGGTGGGGGGAGGCAGATGTGGGGGGGAGCAGAAGTGGGGGAGCCGGCAAAGGTTGGGGGAGGCGAGAGGTGGGGAGGCAGAGTGTGGTGGGGACAGGTGAGGGGACAAGGGTGGGGGAGCAGAGGTGGGGTCTTGTAAAATGAAGTGGGTGAGGTATGTTTGCAAGCTGGGTACAAAGTGAGGTTAAGACGTGGTGAAAGGGGTGAGTGGGTGTGGTAGAGGAGGCAGTGTGGTGGAGGAGACAGGAGGCTGACCTGAGGTGGGACAGAATCTCCACAAGCATGAAAGGAGTCAGGGTTTAGTTGTGGAAGGGGAATGGGGGGATGAGGTGTGGTAGAGGGGAGAGAGGGGGTGAGTGAGTGTGACTGGGAGAGAGGAAGTAGAGTTGGGGTGAACAGTAGTGGTGCGGGAGAAGTGCAGATGTGAATTGACACTGAGATAGCTAACAAAGGTGAGTCTGGTATTGAAAGATGAGTGTGTGTGGGTGTAACAGAGCAGAGAGTATGTGGGTGTAACAGAGGCAAGTATGTGTGGGTGTAGCAGAGCAGGTATGTGTGGGTGTAACAGAGGTAGAGTATGTGTGGGTGTAACAGAGGCAAATGTGTGGGTATAAGAGAAGTATGTGTGGGGTGTAACAAGAGAAGTGTGTGGGGTGTAACAAGGCAGAGTGTGTGGGTGTAACAGAGGAGAGTAGAATGTGGGTGTAACAGAGGCAGAGTATGTGCAGGGGGTATGTGGGGGAGAGAGGTTAGGCTGGTACATGATAAAGTCAAGACTGAGCTCAACAGAAGGGCGTCGTAGCAGAGGTAAGTTTGGCATGGGATGAACTTGACAAGGTAACGTATAATGGGTGAGTGTGTTCAGTAGGTGAAGTAAGTCGAGGCAGAGGATGGCGACGCGACGGCAGGAGTGTTGAGCGTGGAGATTGCAGGAGGAGATGTAGGAGGACTCTGCAGACTACAACACGCGTCATAACTCAAATAGTGACAAGGAAAGGATGTTATGATCACTTGAATACAGACAATATATAGAGGACCTAACTCAACCTAACCTAACCTAACCTAACCTAACCTAACCTAACTCCAACTAGGTGGTGAGCACAGTGACGCACCACCTAGACACTTGAGTGAGGTGGGGCGGAAGTACTACTGAGTTGGTATCGACAACTCTGGGTGATGACAACACTGTTTTGGTGTTTTTTGCCTCGATGTGACTGTGGAAGGGACAAGCATTCTCCGTCCGTCCATCACTTTGTAGGACTTGACTTTTTCTCTTACAATATTGGTGAACCTTTTACTGCGGTGACTGCGAGACGCGGCTATCCCTATTTTGAGGACACAATTACTAGCATTATATAAATATTGATGGTGGGAGACATTGTGAAGCATAATTATTGATATAAGGCCAGAGTTGATTAATTCTTTTTACTGTTATTAGACAATTTTTATTTTTATTATTTTTCTACATAAACTACATCTATATTATTTAACTACAACATAAAGGTTCTACCACATTCAGAAGAAGCAGAGTTGTGGTAATAAGGTCAGTGGCCAGTGGTGGACTTGGCTGGGTAAAGGAGGGTAAATGGTTAAGGGGAGGAGCTCTGAGGCCTGGTACGAGGGGATCAGCTTGAAGTATTATCATCAGCTTATATCAACAAGATAAGAGGTAGTTAACAGTTAATAGTTTACCTGCAACAGAGAAAATCTTTATCTAGAGCATCACTATCTTACAAAAGAGAGAGAGAGAGAGAGAGAGAGAGGAGGAGGAGGAGAGAGAGGAGGAGGAGAGCCAAGGTTCGTCAGCTAGGTAAGAGACACCGTGATCAGGTCAGGAAGAGAAAGCTAAAGAAAAATATATTTAAAAGACATCTCACGCTACACTGCCTGTATGACATGGCCACTTAGTACCTGGACCCGTCACTAACGACTACCACTTACAAAATTATATTTTTTGAAGTGTTGTAAGAGAACCTACCACACTGTCTGACTTCACAGTTGGGTCCTCGGCCAAGTGTGTTATCTGTACGTTGACAGAGAACACGATAACGGGTTCAGAAATAGCCCAGGCCCTCACACACACACACACACGCATATGCACACGCACACGCAAATACACACACACACACACTTAAACAACTGGTACGAAGTCATCATCCCCCAGTCATGCACTAATGATCCTACATTATCAGGGATATTTGTTTATACATTACCGGGAAGGACAGACCATAACCTAACATGACTTCAGAGAGGAAACACTGTAACAAGCCTGATTAAACTGTATTGTATATTATAATAATTTATGTACTTTTTATCAAGACAAACTTAGGTCACACCTGGGAAACGATATTTGAACACATCTACAGTGGAATACATAATGAGGTACTCTGTGTGTGTGTGTGTGTGTGTGTGTGTGTGTGTTCGGTTTGCAGCCACAGTGTGTGTGAGTGTGTGTGTGTGCAGGGTGGTGAAATGCGTCTACTGTGGCAGCATTCTCTTAGCGTTAAGGTACAAGCACTGCTTGCACACTCTCACTCTCAGCTGCCGCCAAATACTAGCCCTCGTGGCGAACAGGGAAGCAACTTGCATAAATCTTCCCCTGCCAGCCTTCTCACCAACACCAACGATCCAAACACTGGCATCTCATTGACTACATCATTGTCAGAGAAAGCGATCGCCGAGAAGTCCTCATCACCCATGCCATGCGTGGCTCAGACCACTGTGACACTGATCATCGACTTGTCAGATCCAAGCTCTCACTTCACGTCTCCCCAAAACGGCCAAGGCAGCAAGCCTCCAGGAAAGGTTTTAATACTAAGCATCTGGAGGATCCAGCAGTAGCACATGCTTTCAGAGAGCAGCTCGAACACGGGCTTATAAACAACCAAATAGCAAACAATGTGAATCTCAGTGTCGAAGGGATACTCTTAATACTGTTATTACAAAAACCTGCAGAGAGACCCTCGGCCAGATCAACAGAATACAACAGAACTGGTTTGATGAAAATGACCCGGCAATCAAAGTACTCATCGATGATAAACGTGCCTCTTTTACTGACTGGCAAAACAACCCTCAGTCTCGGACCTTCCGCAAGAAGAAAGCGGCAGCCAAAACGGGAACTTCGCAATCTAAAGAAGCACAAAATCTTGCAGATCAGCACAAGATGCGCAAATTTTTCATTTACACTAAAACATTTTATGTCCCAGTCACTCGTGGCGCATCACCCCTCCGCTCATCTGACGATAACCTCATAATTAAAGACGATGAAGGCCTCCTTCAGCACTGGAAGGAACACAACCATTCATTACTCAACCGAAACACCAATGTGGATGTCCTGACTACCCAGCAGGTCCCTCAGAGCTGACCCACCTCAGCTATCCTCCATCCCTGGATGAGGTAGCTATTGCCCCAAAATAACAAAGCCTCTGGGCCTGATGGAGGACCTCTGCTCACCAGCCTTCTCCACTCTCTCCTGGGGAATATACTGTATGGGAAAAGGAGGAAATTCCCGAAGCTCTTAAACACGCCTCCATTGTCAATATTTATAAGAACACGGGACACCAGTCAGACTGAGGCAACTACTGTAGAATCTCGCTGTTCCGTAGCTGGCAAGATTATCACCTGAGTCCTCCTAAACAGACTTCTTCCTGAGGCGGAAAACTTCCTCCCAGAATCTCAATGTGGTTTTAGACTATCACTTGAAACCACTGACATGATCTTTGCTACCTGCCAGATACGGGAAAAGTGCAGAGAACAGTGTCGTGACCTGTACATGGCTTTCATCAACCAAACCAAGGCCGTCGACTCGGTCAACAAGGAAGCCCCCTGGTGGACCCTCAGCCGTTTTGGCTGCCCACCAAAATTCATCGCCTTTGTGAGGCAACTCCACGATGGCATAAACGGCAGTGTACTGCACAACGGCACCCAGTCAGAGTTCTTCCCCATCCAAATGGGGGTTAAACAAAGGTGTGTATTGGCACCAATTCTCTTTTCCATCTTCTTGGCTGCCTTCCTTACTCGTGCCAGTGCCAATTTAGCCAGCGGGGTGAACATCGAGTACCGGGTGAAGGGGGGTCTTTTCAACATAAGACGACTCCAAGCAAGATCAAAGGTGTCTGCAGCTTCCAATATTGAACTTCAGTATGCAGACGACCTCACCCTTGTTGCTCACACTGAACACGACCTACAGGAGATCCTAAACACCTACGTAGACGGGTATGCACACTTCGGCCTTGAGGTGAATGTACGTAAGACTCAGATTCTCTTTCAACCTGCCTCTGGTTCAGACACACCTCCACCATCCATCCAGAATCCAAATTAACGGTACTACCATCTCTAATGTTGCCCACTTCGGTATCTCGGCTACCACCTGTCCACTACTGTAGACATCAATGAAGAGATTCAGCATCGGATCAGATGTGCATCTCAAGCCTTTAACAGACCTCGAAATCGTGTCTTCAGCTGTAGGGAGCTGAAATTATCTCCAAAACTGCAGTATATCGATCAGTGGTACTCCCCACCCTGCTATATGGCAGTGAGACATGGGATCACATACAGGAGGCACCTTGAGGCACTTGAAAACTTTCACCAACGTAGTCTACATTCCATCCTCCGAGTTTGCTGGGAAGACAAGAGAACAAATGCCAGTATTCTTGCTGACGCCAACTGTAGGAGCAACGAGGCTACCATTATCCAGGAACAACTACATTGGACTGGCCATGTTACCCGGATGGACGACAGTAGACTGCCAAAGCAGCTACTTTACAGTCACCTAACGAATAGTAAATGTAATGCTTGTGGGCATTTGAAAAGATATAAGGATAGACCTCAGACAAAAATGAAAAAGTGCCAAATCGACCCCGTCACCTGGGAGTTGATTACTCCACATCGTAACTCTTGGAGGAGCACCACACGAGAAGGTGTCAATACTTTCGAGTTAACCTGACTGCAAACCGAGGCAGACAAGCGCCAACGCCGGAAAGGCGATGCCACCTCCCCTCCCGCAGTAGATGGAGCCCTCCACATGTGCAACGAATGTGAACGACGCTGTGGGTCCCATATCAGTCTCTTTAGTCACCTCAAAACTCACTAACCTAGGTGACATCCCTAATACCTCATATCCTTGTATCATAGCTGGATGATCATCATACTCGATTCCGAGTGACAGCAAAATAGTAGTAGTTTGTGTGTGTGTGTGTGTGTGTGTGTGTGTGTGTGTGTGTGTGTGTGTGTGTGTGTGTGTGTGTGTCTGATGAACGAAACACTAAGAGGTAGAGCCATTGGTACATACACATTGGTTGACTGTATTTATAGACTTGTCTTTGCAACTCTCCTCCATTGTGTCTCCCATCACCATGGTGTTCACCAAGGCAGTTTCACCACCTACCAAGACAAAGCTTCTTCTGATTTAAACAAGAGAGAATATCGCCTTCCTTGGTTCACTGTCAGCCTCAGTAATATAAACATGGCTACGTCATTATCAGAACCTGATTATAACACCTTAACGCTAACCTATCTAAACTAACCTAACCTAGCTAACCTAATCCTAACCAAGCTAACCTAACCTAACATAACCTATCAATGTAAAATAACTAAGAAAATAATTTGGTTTCACGGGCAGACGTTACGTTAATGTCAACACAGTGTCAAGGTCAACATATCAATTTAGTCTAAATATTGCAATGGAATTCATCATAAAACAGAAACATTGTTATTCTGAAAAATTGCAATGTTGATTATTTTTCACGACGACCATCAGCATTTTACAGCCAATGTGAAAAACATATTACAAAATATAGAAAATGCACAAAATTTAAAACAAAAAACAAAAACTAAAAATTAAAATGTAAATATCTGTTTCTTTTTTTTTGGTATGACATGAAAACCTTTATATACGAGTACTGTGGAGTTGTTGTCCTCCTCCTCCCTCCCTCCTCCTCCTCCCTCCTCACTCTTCCTCATCTCTCCTCCGTCTCTCCTCCCACCCATCCTCTCTTCCCCTATAAACATTTTTCCCATTCACCTGTCTCTCTCACCCACCCCCCGTTGTTTACCCTTTCTTGGTCCACTATATCCTACCGCTCTTCTCTTCCCTCATTTCCCCTCAGCCTTCACCCCATGTCCCTCAGTTCTGCCTCCCTCTCCTCTCTCACTGGGACGTACATCTGTTTCTCCCTTATTCCATATTTCACTATCTCCTCCTCCCTCTATTTCTCTGTCTTGTTTCCCACTCACCTATCTTGCTTTACCTATTCTTTTACTCTTTTCTCTCATTCTCTTCTACCTCTCCCTCTCATTCTCTTCTTCCTCTCCCCTGTCTCATTGTCTCGTTTCGTGGTCAGTGGCCAAAGTACACTTCATAATTGTATATAAATAACACTAGATACTGTGTAATATAATCAAATAAAGTATCTTTATGTTGGGTTCGATATATTTCAGAATGGGCACTACGACTCCTGTGTTCTCGAGAGGGCTGTCAAAACCTCTGCTGTGCCATATTGTCTAACATAAAATTATAAATATACTTTTTTTAATGTGTGTACAGTATATGAGCTACCATAAAGTTTTAACACACTTTACATCTTCAAACTCCTTCAATCCCTTGGTTAAGACAATTGAATCATGTCTGTTGTCACACTTGGTGAGATCAGTAGTGTCTGATAACTTTCAAGAAAATCCGTCCACCACTTCCAGAGTTTTGGTGCTTACAGAAGGATCGGGCACGGGGTGTAGAGGACATTGAGTACAACGGTTAATGGGTAGAGGACATTGGGTACAACGGACACGGGGTGTGGAGGACATTGAGTACAACGGGCACGGGTGTAGAGGACATTGAGTACAACGGACACGGTTGTATGACGTTGGTACAACGGGCACGGGTGTAGAGGACATTGATTACAACGGACACGGGGTGTAGGGGATATTGAGTACAACGGGCCGGGTGTAGAGGACATTGAGTACAACGGCGGGTGTGGGACATTGAGTACAAATCGACACGGTGTAGGGGGGACATTGAGTACAATGGACACGGTGTAGAGCATAGAGGTAAATTTGACACGGGTGTAGAGGACATTGAGTACAACGGACACGGTGGGAGTGACATTGAGTACAACGGGACGGGTGTAGAGGACATTGGAGTACAACGGGCACGGTGTAGAGGACATTGAGTACAACGGGCACGGGTGTAGAGGACATTGAGTACAACGGACACGGTGTAGGGACATTGAGTACAACGGGCACGGGTGTGGAGGACATTGGTACAACGGAGACGGTGTAGGGGACGTTGAGTACAACGGACACGTAGAGGACATTGAGTACAACGGACACGGTGTAGAGGACGTTGAGCAACGCATGGGTGGAAGGGCATTGAGTACAACGGCACGGGTGAGACATTGGAGTTAACGGACACGGGTAAGAGGACATTGGGTACAACGGCACGGTGTAGAGGATACGGTTAACGGGCACGGTAGAGGACATTGAGTAATAACGGAGACGGGTGTAGGGGACTTTGTTACACACGGACACGGGTGTCGCTCTGGATACAAAGGACACGGCGGAGATGGACAAGGCAGGAGTGATGTCATAGGAAGCAGTGAGATGTCATAAGAAGGTGCGTGATGTCATAGGAAGCAGTGAGTGATGTCATAAGAAGCAGTGTGTGATGTCATAGGAAGCAGGAGTGATGTCATAGGAAGCAGTGAGTGATGTCATAAGAAGCAGTGTGTGATGTCATAGGAAGCAGTGAGGATGTCATAAGAAGCAGTGTGTGATGTCATAGAAGTAGAGTGATGTCATAGGAAGCAGTGGTGATGTCATAGAAGCAGTGAGTGATGTCATAGGAAGCAGTGAGTGATGTTGCTAGGAAGTAGGTGTGATGTCATAGGAAGTAGTGCTAGGAAGCTGTGAGTGATGTCATAGGAAGCAGTGCGTGATGTCATAGGAAGCAGTGAGTGATGTCATAGGAAGCAGTGTGATGTCATATGAAGGTGCATGATGTCATAGGGAAGCAGTGAGTGATGTCATAGGGAAGCAGTGTGATGTCAGGGAAGCAGTGAGTGATGTCATAGGAAGCAGTGGTGATGTCATAGGGAAGCAGTGGTGATGTCATAGGGAAGGTGATGTCATAGGGCAGTGCGTGATGTCATAGAAGCAGTGTGATGTCAGGAAGCAGTGTGATGTCATAGGGAAGGGTGATGTTAGGGAGCAGTGCGCTAGGTGTTGCAGTATGTCATGAGTCCTAATTTGCTGAGCAAATGTTCCAACATTCATTGTTAACTGCTATGACGTTGATGAGTTTCATTTGGTAACTTGTTGAATTGATCATGGATAAATTTATCATCAAACTGCTGGGTAAACACTGATCATAGAAGTTGAACTGTGAAACAAGATTATAAATTTGTCAGTAAATTTAGACAACAAATAGTATATTGGTACCTGAGCCAGAACTGGTGCCTCTATATTGCTTAATATTGATTGGTTAGAAACTAATGAAACTTTTGTGTTCATTTTGTTTGTCGAAATCTGTAAGAAGATACTTAGAGATATAGTTTATATATAAAATCCCACCATTTACAATGTATTTGTCCATGCAACTTCGCTAAACCAGCAGAAATTTTGTAAAGTGATGTTCACGAAATAAATGATGATGTGCAGATTACATGAACAAAGTAAAATGATATTTTGTGACTCAACTCGGAGAAACTTGTAACTGTGATGTTTTTGTGTGTTGTTTGTGTGGGTGGTGGTTTTTGGTTGGTTTGGTTTGTTGGTGGGGTGGTGTGTGGTGGGGTGATGTCTTGGCTGAGAGGCATGTTACACAAAATACAGGCCACAATCATACTACATTAGATAACCTTTATCTGAAACAAAGGACCTAAGAATAAGGTATAAATTGTTCATGAACTTACTGTGTTCTGTATGTAGAATAAGAAATTAATTTTGATATTTGTACCAGTTATTGTTAATGTTCTATTACACTGTGGTAATGTTTAGATGTGACACTATAGTCTCTGGGTACACCCTATAGAGTCTGGGGACACACTGTAGTTCTGGGGTCAGCACTTATGTCTCTGGAGGACAATACTATAGTCTCTGGGGTCACGCCTTTGTCTCTGGGTACACACTATAGAGTCTGGGGACACACTGAGTTCTCTGGGGGTCACACTATAGTCTCTGGGGTCACACTATAGTCTCTGGGTACACACTATAGAGTCTGGGGGACACGCCATAGTCTCTGGGGGCCTACTTTATAGTCTCTGGGGTCACGCTATAGCCTTTGGGGACACACTATAGTCTTTGGGAGACAAACTATAGTCTCTTGGGGACACACCATAGTCTCTGGGGACACTATAGTCTCTGGGGGTCACATCAGTCATGGAACACACTATAGTCTCTGGGGACAAACTATAGTCTGGGGGACACCCATAGTCTCTGTAGACACACTATAGTCTCTGGGGAACACACTATATCTCTGGGGACAAACTATAAGAACATAAGAACATAAGATGGAGGAAACTGCAGGGCTGACACCATACTGGGCAGTCCTGCTTACACCCAACCCCTATTGCTCATATAAGCATCCAACCTATCTTTGAAGCTATCCAGCGTATTCGAGTTAATGATGATGTTTGGAAACTTGTTCCATCTATCCACGACTCCTGTTTCCAAAACCCGTGTTTTCCTATTTCGCGCCTAAATCTAAATTTGTCTAATTTAAACCATTGTTATGAGTCTGCTCCTGGTTTATAGTTTGAGTACCTTGTAATGTCCCCTTTTTAGCCCCGACTCCATTTATACACCTCATCAAGTCGCCCTCGCTCTTACGTCTCTCGAGGGAGTGCAACTAAGATGCTTTAACCTGTCTCATACTCACGGTTCCTAATGCCCGGATTAGTCTTATTGGCCTCCCTCTGAATTCTCCTTTCCAAGGATTCTATATCCATTCTGTAATACGGTGACGAGAACTGAACTGCGTAATCCAGGTGTGGTCTCACCAGCACAAGGATATAATCGTAAGATGACCTCGCTAGTCTTGTAACTAACACTGTGTGAACTCAAGTACTTTATTAGCCTTGTTACAAGCAAAACACATTGTTAACTTGGCTTAAGGTTCCTTTACTTATCATTACTCCTAAATCTCTCTCTCGCAGTCGGATTTTCAATGGCATCGTTGTTCATCTGCAACTGGTTTCCCTTTCGTTTACATCTCCTAAACTGGAGTACTTTACATTTGTCCACATTGAATCGTATCTGCTATTTTTCAGACCATTCAAAAAATTTGTTTAGATAGCAATACGTAACTGAACGAAGCACA
>NW_024711951.1:70000-79944 GCF_018991925.1 Homarus americanus | reverse complement strand
TCAGTATGCTAAAATCCGTTACGTATTGCTGTGAGTGTTGGTGTATCTGTCTGTCTGTCTGTCTGTCTGCCTGTCTGTCTGTCTGTCTGTCTGTCCGTCTGGCTGTCTGTCTGTGTGTAGTGTGTCTGTCTCTATGTACCCGTAGTGTTGGTGTATCCGTCTGTCTGTCTGTCTGTCTGCCTGTCTGTCTGTCTGTCTGTCTGTCTGTCTGGCTGTCTGTGTGTGTGAGTGTGTCTGTCTCTATGTACCTGTGAGTGTTGTATCCGTCCGTCTGTCTGTCTGTCTGTCTGCCTGTCTGTCTGTCTGTCTGTCTGCCTGTCGTTATACGAGCCATAATTACATCCTGATAACTCTTAATTACCACTATAATGACCCTGAATATATATATATATATTAAGTTGGAATTCAATAATAGTTACCATCAATAATACCTTTACATTATCTATATATATTTAATTACACTCATCTACCTGTAATCAGACAATACTGTAGCTGTCATCAGTGTTGTTAATGACTTACCTGTTGTGGTCTACCTGTAGTTTATAGTACAGGTGTGGGGGACAGAAGAGACAACAGACAGACAGACAGACAGACAGATAGAGAAGTCACAGGGGAGAGGTAGAGACAGACAGATAGACATCAGAGAGAGACGAGAAGAAACAGACAGACAGACAAGAGAGGAAGGAAGAGAGATAGAATAGAATGAACAACAAAACATAACAGAACGTAAGGAAGGTAGAAGAAGAGAGGTAACACTCCTTCCAGCTGTGTGAGTGTCAGGAATGATGCCAGAAATTGTGTCAGGTATAGTTGGAAATGGTGACAGGAATCGTTGGGAATAGTGTGGGGAATTGTGCCAAGAATAATGTTAGAATAGTGCCAGAATTATGTCTTCGGAATAGTATTAGGTTTTGTAATAGTTAGAAACAGTGTCAGGAATATGCAAGCGACTGTAGCAGGAATAGTATTCTGGAATGGTGTCAGGAATGATCTGTTCGTCGTAAACCTCATCAACATTCATCACTGGAGATATATGCGTCGCGCCCCCCCCCCCTCTCCACCATCACCACTCAGACACCTCCACGTCCCGTCCCTCCTCCTCCTCCTCCTCCTCCTCCTCCTCCTCCTCCTCCTCCTCCTCCTCCTCCTCCTCCTCCTCCTCCTCCTCCTCCTCCTCCCCCCCCCCCCCCCCCCCCCCCCCCCCCCCCCCCCCCCCCCCCCCCTCCTCCTCCTCCTCCTCCTCCTCCTCCTCCTCCTCCTCCTCCTCCCTCCCTCCTCCTCCTCCTCCTCCTCCTCCTCCTCCTCCCCTCCTCCTCCTCCTCCTTCTCCCCTCCTCCTCCTCCTCCTCCTCCTCCTCCTCCTCCTCCTCCTCCTCCTCTTCCCTCTCACCATCACCAACTAGACACCTGCCCATCACTCTATTTAATTACCTGCTGACATTTCCTGGTCATTGTCGGTGTCAGGCGGTGTCAGGCTCCTCACACTCACCTGTTATTTTTACTGATACTCTCACCCAACCCACCTACCTGAGCAGTCCAGGTGGTGGTGCTGGTCTCTCTCTCTCTCTCTCAATAGTAAATAAAATTACCAAATTAAAACATTTACACCATCTACCCCTAAAAATAATTCTCCCACATTCCTCCCTAGATTCCTTCCCTATATTCCTCCTAAATTCCTTCCTAAATTCCTCCCCTAAATTCCTCCTAAATTCTTCCCCAGATTCCTCCCCACATTCCTCCCCCATTCCTCCCCTAAATTCCTCCCTAAATTCCTCTCCCAGATTCCTCCCCTACATTCCTCCCCAAATTCTTCTCCTAGATTCCTCCCTTATATTCCTCCCCACATTTCCTCCCTACATTCCTCCCTACTTTCCTCCCTAAATTCCTCTCCAAGATTCCTCCCCAACATTCCTCCCTAAATTCCTCCCCTAGATTCCTCCTAGCCTCCCCTCCGGCACTGTTAAATGTACCTTGGATGATGTCGTAACGTGAGGCGGTTTTATAGAGAGGCTTCCATACACGAGGGGTTAAGTAGTGGATTAGCTGTGTGACTGTGAGGGGTTAAGTTAAACCATCCAGGTGAGAGGAGGTAAGCTGGCAGGTGAGCGTCACAGTTGTTTGATATGATTACCTGGAGTGACAGACAGGTAGAGACAGACAGGTAGATAGATAGACAGATAGATAGAGTGACAGACGGGTAGATAAAGAAGAAGTAGATAGACAGAAAAGAACAGACAAGCAGAGTGGGGATGCACTAAAATACATTATATATCTATTGTAATTACGTTATAAAGTATTATTTGTGTTGAGGTGTTAATTAATCCCTCAGGTGTGTGTGTGCTTACCTGTGATGCTAATTTGTTTCAGGTAAGTGGAGGAGTTGTGTATAGCGGGGATGAGAGAACCAAGGCAGGTAAGTACAGGTAAGTTCCGTATACTAGCCGCCACTACTCTCTCCTCTCTCTCTCTCTCTCGGAAGTGACTTAAAATTTCAAGTAAGAAAATCGTAAGTTTAATTATTTCCTCTTAACTATGACACACACACACACACACACACACACACGCACACACACACACACACACACACACACACACACACACACACACACACACACACACACACCAGGTTAATATCATCAGCGGTCCTCCCCACAAACACATTAAACAAGCCTTGACCCCCAGGTGTGCCGGCGCTAATTGACAGGTAATCATATAACCTGATCACCTTTTCTGGTAAGCGGTGAACCAGGTGGGTGACAGGGGCGACTACCTACAGGAGGGATAGGTAATATGTGTTGATTAATGTTACCTGTGAGAACTATCAGGTGTGGTAGTGTGTGGGTAGACTCTCTCTCTCTCCCTCTCTCTCTCTCTCTCTCTCATATCCAACAACACTTCAGGCAAGGTGAGTTGACAACTTCCGTGTACACTTTCTTTTTTATACTCAAGGGGTTAAATCATCATACTCAAGGGTTAAATCATTATTCTCAAGGGGTTAAATCATCATACTCAAAGGGTTAAATCATCATACTCGGGGTTAAATCATCATACTCAAGGGAAATCATCATCTCAGGAAATCATCATACTCAGGGTTAAATCATCATACTCAAGGTTAATCATCATACTCAAGGTTTAAATCATCATACTCAAGGGTTAAATCATCATACTCAGGGGTTAAATCATATACTCAAGGGTTAAATCATCATACTCAAAGGGGTTAAATCCTCATAAAGGAAATCATCATACTCAAAGGGTTAAATTAACATATGTAAATCGTGTCCTTATTGCTACACTTTCAGATAACTTTCACATTACGAACTTTAGGAAATTTGCATGACCAATTTAAAGCCAGAATCTAGCGTAAGAACACTTGAGAATCGTGACTCAGTTTCTTCACTTGAAAATATTCGACCTAAGAACTTTTTTGAAGTGAAATATAATACTCGACTTACGAACATTTGAGAAGTTAGGGAGAATTCTCAATTTACGGACCTTTATGACTCGTGGTCTGTACCTCATATTTCTCTCTATAGTTGTGTCTCTCAGTCTCCTCCTTGTCTCTCTCACATAACTGTCCCTCATTGCCATAGATAATGTGTATATGTCTCTACTGCCGTCTCTAAATCTAGACTGGAGCTCTTATCTCTCTCTCTCTCTCTCTCTCTCTCTCTCTCTCTCTCTCTCTCTCTCTCTCTCTCCTCTCTCTCTCTCCTTCCTCTCTTCCTTCCTCTTTTCCTCCCTCCAACTCTGTGTGTGTGTGTGTGTGTGTGTGTGTACATTGTCGTCATGTGAGTCTCTTGTTAACGAGAACAGATGAATGGAGTTTTTATATCAGCATTTGTGATTAAAAGTGGTGATGGGGGTAGGGGGAGAGAGGTGATGGGGTTAAGGGAGGGAGGGGTGATGGTAATGGGGCCACGTGTGTCGACAGCCATCACTAGGTCGTAGAGTCGAATCCTGGCTGGACGGTGTGTTAGGTGGAGTGCTAATTGGCGTCAAGTTTGCAAATTAGGTGATTGATAAAGAGTGTGAAGTGTGATGTTAGGTAGATAATGCAGGTAATGTTGTTAATATCGGTCGTCACACACAGGTAACTTTTTTACATTACCAAAACACAGGTAGAGATACAAACATACATACATACACACACACACACACACACACACACACACACATATATATACACATTCACACCAGTCTCTCTCTCTCTCTCTCTCTCTAGATTAAGTTAGGTTAGGTTAGGTTAGGTTAACGGAAGGTAGGGTAGGAAAGTGAACTGGTTAACAAGGGCAACAGTAGAGGGCGAAGGAAGGGGTGAGGGTGGGAAGGGAGGGGTGAGGAGAGGAGAGGGAGAGGGAGGAGAAAGGGAGGGAGGGAAGAAGGAAAGGAGAGGGAGCAGGGGGAAGGAGGGAGGAAAGGAAAGGGAGGAAGGAATTCAGAAGAAAAAGAACTGAATACATATCCTCCCTTCTGTTGTTCCAGGGAGAACAGGGCGTGTGGGCCGTTGTTTGTTAAGGTTAATATATTCATTAAAAGGGAAGTGTACCTACAGGAGCCGTCAGTTTTATGACAGGTGAAAGAATACTCGAATGCTGAAATCTATCTTTGGAAATGGCGGACTACTTCTAGGCCCTCTCTCTCTCTCTCTCTCTCTCTCTCTCTCTCTCTCTCTCTCTCTCTCTCTCTCCTCTCACCTCACCCCACACTGTTCGCCGTCTGAAATTACAGGTGTGTGTGTGTGTGTGTGTGTCGTGTGTTGTTTGTGTGTGTGTGTGTGTGTGTGTGTGTGTGTGTGTGTGTTGTTATGATGTAGGTGCTGTATTGAGTGTTATAGTGTTGTTATTATTGTTATTATTATTGTTATTATTATTATTATTTTCTTCTTCTTTCTTCTTCTTCTTCTTCTTCCTCCTCCTCCTCCTCCTCCAGACCTAACACACAGGTAACCTCATCACTTCTGTCTTCCCAATCGAAGTAAAAAATATTCCTTCATTTTTACTCTTGATTCACTAAGACGCTCAAGACAACGTCGCCAATTATTAATAAGTTTCGTCTTCACCAAAATGTTTGATTTCTTTCACGAATGAAATGTTGTCTTCAGGCAGAGTCACCAAGACGACTGTGAGAGAGAGAGGGAGAGGGAGGAAATAGGTGAGAGGGAGGAAAGAAAGAGGGGAGGAAAGGGGAGAGAGGGGGAGGAGGAGAGCAGGAGAGGAAAAAAGGGAGCAGAAATGGGAGAGAGGGGAGAAGGGAGCTTGGTGAGGTAGGAAAAAGGCAAGCCATAACTCACACTCGGTCCAAAACTGATCATTTCACCAGTTTACGAGGGTTATGGGGTGGATGGTGGTGGTGGTGGATGGGTGGTGTGGGTGGTGGATGGGTGGTGTGGGTGGTGGATGGGTGGTGTGGGTGGTGGATGGGTGGTGTGGGTGGTGGATGGGTGGTGTGGGTGGTGGATGGGTGGTGTGGGTGGTGGATGGGTGGTGTGGGTGGTGGATGGGTGGTGTGGGTGGTGGATGGGTGGTGTGGGTGGTGGATGGTGTGGGTGGTGGATGGGTGGTGTGGTGGTGGATGGGTGTGTGGTGTGGATGGGTGGTGTGGGTGGTGGATGGGTGGTGTGGGTGGTGGATGGGTGGTGTGGGCGGTGGATGGGTGGTGTGGGTGGTGGATGGGTGGTGTGGGTGGTGGATGGGTGGTGTGGGTGGTGGATGGGTGGTGTGGGTGGTGGATGGGTGGTGTGGGTGGTGGATGGGTGGTGTGGGTGGTGGATGGGTGGTGTGGGTGGTGGATGGGTGGTGTGGGTGGTGGTGTGGGGTGGTGTGGTGGGGTGTGGTGTGGGTGGTGTGTGGTGGATGGGTGGTGTGGGTGGTGGTGTGGGGTGGTGTGGGTGGTGGATGGTGGTGGATGGGTGGTGGATGGGTGGTGTGGGTGGTGGATGGGTGGTGTGGGTGCTGGATGGGTGGTGTGGGTGGTGGATGGGTGGTATGGGTGGTGGATGGGTGCTGTGGGCGGTGGATTGGTGGTGTGGGCGTGGTGTGGGGGTGGTGTGGTGGTGTGGGTGGTGGATGGGTGGTGTGGGCGGTGGATTGGTGGTGTGGGCGTGGTGTGATGTGGGTGGTGGATGAGCGATGGAATGGGTGGGAGCCTAACCTGTGAAATAGAATCTCGGAGGAACAGGATACTAACCTAACCTAACCTAACTTATTATTATTATTATTTTATCATTATTATTGATCTACTCCCCGTCATAATAAACTCCTCGACTCACCTTTCTCCGTAGTTACCTGGCCAATTAGTCACCTTTATCCCTACCTGTCTATTCCAGTCTTGATATGTAGATTGATATTGTTGTATAAATACTGAGGAGAAGAGGAGAGGTGGGAAAAGAAAAGAGAAAGGAGAGATGAGGAGGAAGAATGAAGGTTGAGGAGAGAAGGTGAAGAGAGAGAGGCAGGAATGGAGGAGAGAGAGAGAGAACAGGAATGGAGGAGAGAGAGAGAACAGGAATGGAGGAGAGAGAGAAAGTGTATAGGGGTATTGTTTCAGTTCGCGAGTATTGGTCTGTCTGTCTGTTAGTAAATATTGCAAGGTTGTTCTGACACCAATTGATTTACGGCTCATGGAAGGATCTATGTTGCAGAAAAGTTGCAAATAAAAGATGGAATTGGTGTTTTTGTTTGGGGGAGGGAGGGAGGGAGGGGGGGTTGATTGCAAGTTGAGTGATTGTTTGTATTCACAGGTGGATCAACATACCAACATAATAAACGGTCTAATTTACTGACCTAACATCCGGCTCTATCAGTCAGCAGCCAGAGTGTGTGGCTGATGGAGAAGCCGGCATTAATGACCTTTATAATTAAAGGTATCTAGAAGAGTTAAAAAGTTAATTACGTTGTTCCCGTAAGTTTTAAATCACCTTTATATATATTTTCTTAAAGACATAACCCTAACCTAAACTAACCTAACCTGACACGACCAACTCAACCTGACCTGACCTGAGCTGACCTAACCTACTGAAACAAATCAAGTAATGTCTTGTGTCTTTTTATGTGTATGTGCATGGTTTACAGAGGTGTGGTAGGTGTGGGTAGGTGTGTAGATGTGGTAGTAGACAGGTAACAGAGGAAGGTGTTTTCAATTCTCTTGGTGATTGAATAATGATTGATTTTCTTGGTGAGGTGAGGAGAGAGAGAGAGAGAGAAGAACAAAAAACAGACAGACAGAAATAGTGAGGATCAAATATAATAAGCCCTCACCACCACCCTCACCACCACCCTCACCACCCCTCACCACCACCCCTCACCACCATCCTCACCACCACCTCACCACCACCCCTCACCACCACCCCTCACCACCACCCCTCACCACCTCACCACCACCCCTCACCACCACCCTCACCACCCATCACCACCACCCCTCACCACCACCCTCACCACCACCCCTCCACCCCTCACCACCCTCCCACCCCTCCCTCCCACCACCACCCTCACCACCCTCCTACCACCCCTCACCACCACCCCTCCACCACCCTCACCCCCCCCCACCCCCCACCCACCACCCTCCCCCCCCCCCCTCACCCCTCCCCTCCCCACTCCACCCTCTCCCACCACCCTCTCACCCTCCTCCCCACTCCTCACCACCCTCACCACCCTCCCACCACCACCCCTCACCACCACCCCTCCACCACCACCCCTCACCACATCCCTCACCACCCCTCCACCACCATCCCTCCACCACCCTCACCACCCCTCACCACCACCCTCACCACCACCCTCCCACCACCACCCCTCCACCACCACCCCTCACCACCACCCTCCCCACCCCTCCCCACCACCCCTCCCACCACCCCCTCACACACCCCTCCCACCACCACCCCTCCCCACCACCCCTTTATCCCTTCCACTCGCCTTCATTTCCTCCTCCTCCTTGAAGCTGTTCACACAAATTATGTCCCAGCCTGGTCCCTATGTCCCAGCCTGGTCCACTATGTCCCAGCCTGGTCCACTATGTCCCAGCCTGGTCATGTCCCAGCCTGGTCCACCACCTGTGGTACTAGTGGTGGGTGTGGCTCTGGTGTTCATCATCATCATCATCATCATCATCATCATCATCATCATCATCATCATCATCATCATCATCATCATCATCATCATCATCATCATCATCATCATCATCATCATCATCATCATCATCATCATCATCATCATCATCATCATCATCATCATCATCATCATCATCATCATCCTCATCATCATCATCATCATCATCATCATCATCATCATCATCATCATCTCATCTCTCTCTCTCCTCTCCTCTCTCCTCTCTCTCTCCCCATCATCATCATCATCATCATCATCATCATCATCATCATCATCATCATCATCCACATCATCATCATCATCATCATCATCATCATCATCATCATCATCATCATCATCATCATCCTCATCATCATCTCATCATCATTCATCATCATCATCATCATCATCATCATCATCATCATCATCATCCTCATCTCATCATCATCATCATCATCATCATCATCATCATCATCATCATCATCATCATCATCATCATCATCCATCATCATCATCATCATCATCATCATCATCATCATCATCATCATCCTCATCATCATCATCATCATCATCATCATCATCATCATCATCATCATCATCATCATCATCATCATCATCATCATCATCATCATCATCATCATCATCATCATCATCATCATCATCATCATCATCATCATCATCATCACACACACTATAAAACAGCCCAGTCCCACCATCCATGTTGAAATGCCCTGTAGTTTGACCTTCTCCCCACCTAGTTATTATATTTGTATCACTTACGTTACTTGTATATTATTTGTAAATCAAGAGACCCATTCACCAATTATGTAACTGTATATATCACCCTTCCGGCGGCCATGCTCTTTCAATAAACCGTTAATTACACACACACACACACACACACACACACACACACACACGGCTAGCAGGTCCCTGTGGTCATGCCAATATAGCAACAGCTTTCGTCTCCAATTCAGTCATTAAGCCAAGACCTGGACCCAACCACCCACTAGTTCACAACATGTTCATAATCTCAAGTTCCCACGTGTCATAATGTGTGGCGTCAGAGGTCATTGGAAGCTGTGACCTTGACCTTGTTATGGAGGGTTTCACTAGTTGGAGGTTGGTTGGGGATGAGACCATGAGTGCTAGTTAGTACTCTGTGTTGGCACTTGATGACGTCAGGAGATTAGCGGGAATTACCATGTATTGTTAGAGGTGTGTGTGTGTGTGTGTGTGTGTGTGTGTGTGTGTGTGTGTGTGTGTGTGTGTGTGTGTGTGTGTGTGTGTGTGTGTGTGTGTGTGTGTGGTGTTGTGTTGGTTGGTTGAGTCTTGGGTGAGTATAAAACATCTCGTGGTTGTATTGAACGCCAGGCTACACTCAGGAACGTCTGGGTGAGAATTACATCGCCACTGCTGGTAGAAGACGGGCGAACGTTCGTCTAGTCCAACCTGTCGTAAACATGTCGTGGCTGGGATGAGGAACTGCCAGGCGCTTGTGACTTCAGCTGTGTCACACCATTATCGCCCTCCCCACACACTGAGGCCTGTCACTCTGAGACACCGTGAGAATAACCCCGCCCTTCTCCCCACCTCCCTCCCTCCCCACCCTTCTCCCTCCTCCCCACCTCTACTCCCCACCCCCCACCTCCCTTCTCCCCACCCCCCACCCTTCTCCTCCTCCCTACCCCTACTCCCCACCTTCCACCCCATCTCCCCACCTTCCCACCCCATCTCTCCCCACCTCTCTCACCTCCTTCCCAACACCCCCCACCACCAACTCCCTCCATATCTCCACCGTTCCTCCTCTCCCCACTCTCTCCCTCTCCCCACTACCCCCCCAGCGCGTGAGGATGTAGCTAGAGAG
>NW_024711951.1:0-65000 GCF_018991925.1 Homarus americanus | reverse complement strand
GAGGTAGAGGCGTGGGGTGGGGTAGAGGCGGGTGCAGGTGAGGTAGAGGCTGGGAGGCAGGTGAGGTAGAGGTCAGTGGAGGCAGTGAGGTGGGGTGTGTGAGGCAGGTGAGGTAGAGGTCAGCGTGGAGGCGGGTGAGGTAGAGGTCATGAGGCAGGAGGTAGGGGTCAGTGTGAGGCAGGTGGAGGAGGTCAGCGTGAGGCAGGTGAGGTAGAGGTCAGTGAGGTGAGGTAGAGGCCAGTGGAGGCGGGAGGTAGAGGTCGGGCGGGTGAGGAAGGTCATGAGGCAGGTGAGGTAGAGGTCAGTGAGGCAGGGAGGTAGAGGTCGTGTGGGCAGGTGAGGTAGAGGTCAGTGGAGGCGGGAGGGAGGCGCGGAGCAGGTGAGAGAGGTCAGTGGAGGCAGGTGGTGAGGTCAGCGGAGGTGGGGTAGAGGCGTGTGAGGCAGGTGAGGTAGAGGTCAGTGTGAGGCAGGTGGAGGAGGTCAGTGTGAGGCAGTTGAGGTAGAGGTCAAAGTGAGGCAGGTGAGGTAGAGGTCAGTGAGGCAGGTGAGGTAGAGGTCAAGTGAGGCAGGTGAGGTTAATGGGAGGCCATAAACCCTAAATTCGTTGTTTATCTCCGGCAGTTTACAGGACTGGAAGAGGAGGAGGAGGAGGAGGAGGAGGAGAGGGGAAGAGGAGGAGCGGAGGAAAGGATGGGAGGGGAAGAAGAAAAGAAGAAACGGCCACAGTTCTCACCACACCATCAATCATCATCATCATCATCATCATCATCATCATCATCTTGTCAACTGTTGTTATTTTAGTCACATGCTCCAACCTCTATACGACTACCATCCCTGGCCTGCCGTGGTACGTGGTGGTTCATGGTACGTGGTGGTTCATGGTACGTGGTGGTTCATGGTACGTGGTGGTTCATGGTACGCTGGTTCATGGTACGTGGTGGTTCATGGTACGTGGTGGTTCGCGGTACGTGGTGGTTCATGGTACGCGGTGGTTCATGGTACGTGGTGGTTCATGGTACGTACGTCTATGACAGGTGGCTCTCATGACAGTGGTCGACATGTGACCTTAACATGACAGAAGGTGATAGTGAGGGCCAGAAATAGTGGTGATGGCGTGGACTAAATATTTCACTGAGCAATATTTCACAGTGACACAACAGTTGTCTCTAGGTTAGGTTAGGTTAGGCAGTGTGGGGGTCATGGTTATAGTGGTACAGTAAATCTTATTAATTAGTGGTCATGATATAGGTAGACACGAGTTCTCATATACTTATATAAGACCTGTTTGGTTATAAGACACAGGAAGATTGATAATAATAATAATAACAATAAAATAAAACTGCGGCGCCACGGAACAGGAGTCGAATAGTTCCATACCAAACTCGTCAGTCGTTCACAGGTTGAGGTGCGGTGCAGGTCAGAGCTACGTGCTGTTCCATTAGTGGTACACCTCCCCATTGAGGATGTGGTTAAAGTGGTGTAATGACGCTGGTAATAAGGTTTAGTGGGTCTACAGTTGTGATTACTCGTGGGGTTGTGTATGGTGTTGATGTCTCGTGGTTTAGGGGGAGGAGTGTGGCAGAACAGTGCTCAGTTGGGCTAGTACGCCGTGTAGCTTGCACTTGGCTACTGAACAAGTCAGTGTTAAAATATTGTCCAGGCTGTGTAGCGATCCACAGCTGGAGGTGGATCGCTTCGTTGCGCGGTTTGTTTATATCAAGACGGCGGCGGTCATAAGCTCCTACGTTTGTTCGTTGGGACCGACCAATAATATCACCATGTTGGTGGTGGTACAGCGTAACATGCTTATTTCTTACCACTGTCGAGGGTTCGAGTCCGCGTAGCCCAGGCGAGCCAGTGTGACCCTCACTACCAAACATAACAGATGTCTCTGCATCTACTGGTAAGCTGATAATTGGTGAAATTATAAATAACAATAATAAAAACGAACAATAAATGGGCGAATGAATCACCAGCAGGAGTTTAACAAGTTCACCGCCGTCTTGTTTGTTTATGTTTACCAAATATCAGCTGATCGGCCGTCCACCACACCACGCGTTACCTGGCCTAGTGAACGCTGGCAAGTAGTACCTATAACCCAGTACAGTTTATCATGATGACATAAGTTGTGTTATTATTATCCTTTTAATTATCTCACGGTGCCCGAACTGGGACACCAACACCTGTTGACCTTAATTAATAGTTAAGTGGTGCGTCCCGACTGTTACTCTCTGGTGTATGTAATCAACACACCAACACCCGCGGAGACCAAGGACTGTGGTTGTAAAAGAGCTCCATTAACCCTCATGTGTACGGTGTCGTCTCTGAGCTGAATAAAATCGTCTGGCGTTAACCAAATAAAACATTAAAAGTGGCGTCCCTGTAGTGAAGGTGTCAGCGTGCTGCAGAAGGGAGGGGTCAGGCTCCAGTAATGTTTGTGTCTGTAAGAAGGAAAAGGTTAAAGACTTCCTGTATGGAGACTGATCAGTGGTGGAGTGTGAGGTGACATATTGGCTGCTAACTCACACCTCATGACCTGGCAGGGAAACAAGGGCAGGGAGTGGGGTAGGGTAGGACCGTGTAGTGGTGGGGTGGGGTTGTGGTGGGTAGGGTAGGGTAAAGTAGTAGGGGGGTGGGATAGAAGATAATTTTTAATTTTATTAATTTGGCCACTCACAGCGGTTATGGTTGTGCACCCATACTCATCCTGTGAGCGGTAGTGCAAAAGGATTACAGAGTAGAGTTCACAAAGGGTCAGTATAACCAGCCCCTTGGTCAGGTTATTATGGCATTGAATGTTACTGGGTATTTCTAATAAATTTTTGTTTAATTCTATACATAAAGGGTAACTTTCTGCAACGTAGTATTAGAGTGTGTGGCCATATGTCTGGCCACACACTTACATTTAATCTTGTTCACATCTGCTTGAGGAAATACTGCCAGAGTACTTATATCCTTACCTTAATCTAGCGGTTACATCATCTTGTAATCTAGTGATCTTGTTACTTGCTCCATATACATGTTTCACTTGATACATCTCATCATGGTAAACTATGGATCGACTAGTGCCTGTAAGGTAGGGGCCGGGGTGGGTGGGGTGGGGTGGGATGGGGTGGTGGTGGTTGGGGTGGGGTGGTGGGATGGGGTGGGGTGGGTTTTTTGTAGAGAAAGAAGGGAAGTAAAGGATTAGAGGTGGAGGAAGGATTTATAGTTCAGGTAGTGGTAGGGTGTGGTGGGGGGAGGTGGGGAGGAAGAGTAGTGGTGGGTGGGCAGTGGTGGGGTGGGGCAGGGGTGGGGAGTGGTGGTGGGCAGTGGTGGGGTGGGGTAGTGGGGTGGGGAGGGTGGGGCAGTGGTGGGTGGGTGGGGGTAGTGGTGGGGTGGGGCAGTGGTGGGGGGGTGTGGTGGGTGGGGGTGGGTGGGTGGGTAGTGGTGGGGTGGGGCAGTGGTGGGAGTGGGTGGTGGGGGTGGGGGCAGTGGTGGGGTGGGGCAGTGGTGGGTGGGGGGCAGTGGTGGGTGGGGCAGTGGTGGGGTGGGGTGGTGGGTGGGGCAGTGGTGGGTGGGGGCAGTGGTGGGTGGGGTAGTGGTGGGTGGGGCAGGGTGGGTGGTGGGTGGGGGGAGTAGTGGTGGGGAGGGTGGGTGGGTGGTGGGAGTGGTGGGTGGGGTGGGCAGTGGTGGGTGGGGTTGGGGGGGTAGGGTGGGTGGGGAGGGTGGTGGGGTGGGGCAGGGGGTGGGGGTGGGAGGGGTGGGTGGGGGTGGGGTGGTGGGGCAGTGGTGGGTGGGGCAGTGGCGGGTTAGGTAGTGGGGGCAGTACTGGGGTTGGGTGTGTGTGCAGCAGCGAGAGCCATCACCAGTGCTGGTTGTACTCGGTGAATATCACGACGACTTGTACGACTATAACCGCCTCTGGGTCGTACCTTGCTGTTAACATTACGACCTCTACCATCACGCTGCCTCGGGGTCGTACTGCAGGTCGTAGATAAAAGCATCAGGTCAGCTGTAGTGATCTTAGTGTATTTTCATATACTTTGGCCGACTCATATGACCTAACCTAACCTAACCTAACCTGAGTCCACTATCCACTATACCACAAATGTGAAGCCTATCCTCTTCAACAATATACGACCTCCTAGTCTATCCAGGATGGTGGGTTATCTAGGTCTGATCCAGTCCTGAGTTGATGTACCGCCCCAACCATCTATCCACTACCAGACACAAGAAAGAGATCTATCCTTCCCATACACGGTGTTGTTATTCTATCCAGGATTGAGAGGACATCCACTACTATCCACACAAACACACACTTTCTATCCTCCTTTTCCTCTCCAAAACGTTGAGAAAGTTATCTCTCTCTCTCTCTCTCTCTCTTCTTCTCTCTCTCTCTCTCCATAGCCTCACCAGTATACATGAAAAGGTCCATCTCCTAAATGATTCACCGCCACCACTACCTCCCCCTCTCTCCCTTACCCTATCTCCTCCTCTCCGCCCTATCACCCCCCTCTCTGCCACTACCCCCTCTCTTCCTTTCTTACACCTCCTACCCCCGTCACCCTCCTCTCCCTGCCTCCTCTCCCCCTCCCCCCAGCACCCCCACCCCACTGTTTTAATGCATTAGTTTTATTTTGTTTTATTTTTATTTCTATTTAACTTTTAGTTTATCCCATCTATTTATCTTTTATCTCTCTTATTCTTATTTTTTTTTAATTATTTGTTTATTTTATCTTTTAAGGAATTTCTAAAAGTGAGGATAATTTGTTATGTGTTTTTGGGGAGTGAAATAAATAATGGTTGTTTCTTGTTATTATGTGGTGTGTGTGTGTGTGTGTGTGTGTGTGTGTGTGTGTGTGTGTGTGTGTGTGTGTGTGTGTGTGTGTGTGTGTGTGTCACCAACAATCCATTTCAGTATACGAGGAGGAGAGCATAAATTCTGAATGTATAACATATCTGGAACAATACTGTGTGATCTCTCTCTCTCTCTCTCTCTCTCTCTCTCTCTCTCTCCTGCCCCAGATGACACAGGAATGAAGTTTTGTCAGAGTGGTGGTGTTCGTCGTTCAGTGGTCGTGGGGTCGTTCAGTGGGTCGGTGGTGTCCGTCGTTCAGTGGGTCGGGGTGGTTGTTCAGTGTCGTCCTGTTCAGTGGGTCGTGGTGGTGTTCGTCGTTCAGTGGGTCGTGGGGTGGCCGTTCAGTGGGTCGTCTCGTCCAGTGGGTCGTGGTGGTGTTTGTCGTTCAGTGGGTCGGGGGTGGTCGTTCAGTGGGCCGTGGTGGTTGCCTGTTCAGTGGGTCGTGGCTGTTCAGTGGGTCGTGGGGGTGGTCGTTCAGTGGGTCGTGGTGGTGTTCGTCGTTCAGTGGGTCGTGGGGTGGTCGTTCAGTGTGGGTCGGGTGGTGGTAACAGGATGGCTGGGAGGAGGAAGAAGAAGAAGAGAGGAGGGGAGGAGGAGGAAGAAGAAGAGGGGAGGAAGAGGAGGAGGCAGTGACCCAGCAACACTTGGGATATTGATGCTCTCTCACCCTGTATGTGTAGGTGATCCTCCTCCTCCTCCCTCTTTCTTCTCCTTCTCCTCTTCTTCCTCCTTCTTTCTTCCTCCGTCCTCCCCCTCTCTCTCTTTTGTGTCTTTCTCTCCAATATTGTGCAAGGTAACTTCCTCTCTCTCTTCTCTCTCGTGTTTCCTTCAGCGTTTCCTGGTAATAAGTGTCTATTTTTCCCCTGAGGAGATCTGTCTGGGGGCTTATCTGGTCGATCTGTCATTTGTGTGTGTAACTAAGATGTTGTTGAGTCAGTCAGTGGGTGAGTCAGTGAGTCAGTCAGTGGGCGAATAAGAGGGTTCTTGAGTCAGTCGTTGAGTCAGTCCATAAGTTAAGTCTATGAATCGTAGAAGGTGTGAGTGAGAGAGTTGTTGAGTCGGTGGGTAAGTTATTTAGTGAGTCAGTAAGTCTTTTAGTGAGTCAGTGAGTTGTTTAGTGAGTCAGTAAGTCGTTTAGTGAGTCAGTAAGTCGTTTAGTGAGTCAGTAAGTCTTTTAGTGAGTCAGTGAGTTGTTTAGTGAGTCAGTAAGTCCTTTAGTGAGTCAGTAAGTCTTTTAGTGAGTCAGTAAGTCGTTTAGTGAGTCAGTAAGTCTTTTAGTGAGTCAGTGAGTTGTTAGTGAGTCAGTAAGTCTAGTAGCAGTAAGTCTTATGGTCAGTGAGTTGTTTAGTGAGTCAGTAGTCCTTAGTGAGTCAGTAAGTCTTTTAGTAGTCAGTAAGTCGTTTAGTGAGTCAGTAAGTCCTTAGTAGTCAGTAAGTCTTTTAGTGAGTCAGTAAGTCCTTTAGTGAGTCAGTAAGTCTCTAGTGAGTCAGTAAGTCTTTAGTGAGTCAAAGTCGTTAGTGAGTCAGTAAGTCGTTTAGTGAGCAGTAAGTCGTTTAGTGAGTCAGTGTCGTTTAGTGAGTCAGTAAGTCTTTTAGTGAGTCAGTGAGTTGTTTAGTGAGTCAGTAAGTCCTTAGTGAGTCAGTAAGTCGTTTAGTGAGTCAGTAAGTCCTAGTGAGAGTAAGTCGTTTAGTGAGTCAGTAAGTCCTTTAGTGAGTCAAAGTCTTTAGTGAGTCAGTGAGTGTTTAGTGAGTCAGTAAGTCCTTTAGTGAGTCAGTAAGTCTTTTAGTGAGTCAGTGAGTTGTTTAGGAGTCAGTAAGTCCTTTAGTGAGCAAAGTCTTTTAGTGAGTCAGTGAGTTGTTTAGTGAGTCAGTAAGTCCTTAGTGAGTCAGTAAGTCTTTAGTGAGTCAGTAAGTCTTAGGAGCAGTAAGTCGTTTAGTGAGTCAGTAAGTTGTTTAGTGAGTCAAGTCGTTTAGTGAGTCAGTAAGTCGTTTAGTGATGTGCTAGCCAGTAATTTAGTGAGTCAGTAAGTCCTTTAGTGAGTCAGTAAGTTTAGTGAGTCAGTGTCCTTTAGTGAGTCAGTAAGTCTTTAGTGAGTCAGTAAGTCCTTTAGTAGTAGAGCTTAGTGAGTCAGAGTTGTTTAGTGAGCGAAGTCTTAGTGAGTCAGTAAGTCTTTAGTGAGTCAGTGAGTTGTTTAGTGAGTCAGTGAGTTGTTTAGTGAGTCAGTAAGTCTTAGTGAGTCAGTGAGGTTTAGGAGTCAGTGAGTTGTTTAGGTAAGTCGTTTAGTGAGTCAGTAAGTCGTTTAGTAAGTCGGTGAGTCGTTGAGTCAGTTATTCCTCGAACCTTTCCTTTATTCACCTCCCTCATTCTCTTTTATTGGTTGCTTTTGTCAGTTGTCGTTCATAAAGATGGATGGTGAGGAGAGGAGAGAAGGGGAGGGGGAGAATGAGAGGGGAAGAGGAAGAGGAGGGAGAGAGGGAGAGATAGGGGGTGGGGAGTGAGGGGGGGGAGGTAGGGGGAGAGGTAGAAGGAAGGGCTGAGGAGAAAGAGTGGAGGAGGGAGGAGAAGAGGAGGATGGTAGTAATGCCAAGAGATAAAGATGATTCATGGCGTACTCGTATGTTGCTTAACTCAGTGTAATGTTAGGGGGCTCTCTCTCTCAAACATACATCAAAATGAACGTAAGCCTTAGTTACACACACACACACATACACACACACTTTGAGCTACACACACCTGGCTATATTACCTGACTAATTACCGCCTACCTGTTTATTTTTATATATTATTTTTGTCCATGGTCTGTGTGTGAGTGAGTTAAGTTGTCATTAAAAGCAGCTGTAAGAAAGGCAAGTAATCTCAGGGCCTCTAATTAGTCTTGTCTCCAGGTAATTAGAACCCTGAAAAATAATCTCCGTTTCGTCTCTTACCAATTTTTACAGTTAGTTAATTTTATAATTTTTACAGTTAATTTTTGCATTATTTACATTTTACAGTTCATTTTATCAATATTTGCAAAGACAATTAGTTCATCTTATTATTTCCAGTATTTATTTTCTTATTTGTTATCAATGTGTGTTACGGGAGACTCGTTCATTAAGGTCCAGGTACAAAGAAGTGTAATCTGCAGGTGTAATTAGCGGCATCAAGGGGCAATTATGCTTAACGTGAGGACATCCTTCACATGACAATGAGTGCGTCAGGGTGAACTGCAGAGCCAAGGAACACGATGCTTCCCCCAAGTTACAGTAGCTTAGGTAGGGTAGGGTAGGGTAGGGTAGGGTAGGTTATCGAGTCAATGTGATTGTAAGTATGTTGAGTATGTTGATTTAACACACACACACACACACACACACACACACACACACACACACACACACACACACGACAAGACTGTGTTTACCTGAGAGCAAGTAGCCAGGTGATGAGTACAGGTTGGTCACGATAGTCAGGTTAATTAACCTGGGCTGAACAGACCTGTTGACGGTGGATGCAGGCAGGTACAACAGTTATTAAAGATGAATATTACCAGGGGTTGACGCTCACCTGACCTGACTTATCCTAACCTGACCTGACCTGACGACCCTAACCTAACTACGTCTTGTATGTAATAAACGTTATAACGAAACACCACATGACGTTATAGGATACTGGACTGAATTCATTATCAATGCTCACGAAGACTCCCTATTGTTGTCTCCTAAGGACTGTACACAAGTAAATAACAAAATACGTATAATTATTTCTGGTGATATAAAGCGTTTACGAACCTTTTATGGCGGACGTGACTACAAAAGGGTTGTATTCTAGGATCGTGTGTGTGTGTGTGTGTGTGTGTGTGTGTGTGTGTGTGTGTGTGTGTGTTTTGGGTGATGCTTAGTGGTGCTTAAATCCCATTTGAGTTCGATGATTTAATGCCTTGAGTACGATGGTTAAATAAGGCTTGGGTAGAGAGAGAGAGGGACGTGTCGGCCCTCTACTTTAATCACCTGTAATAGTGATTTAATCAAGCTGCTGACACTGGTGGTGGTGACGGTAATATTGCAGAGCTTACGTCACAGAAACACTTGTAAGAGTCACCTTGTGTGTGTGTGATTTTTACTATTTTTCATCCTTTCTTAATGTTTTAGAAATAATTGAATGTTTGTTTTATCATATGTATATAGAAAGGAATTTGTTCATGTGTTTTTCTGTTTTTAATGTATTATGCAAATTTGAGTGTTTTTTATTGTTTTTTGTTTAAGATGAAAATAAATCTTGTTTTATAATTTTCATTTGATTTTATTATGTTTTTTGAAGTTTTAGGAAGATTTGAGTGTTTGTTTTATCGTGTTTGTTTTAGAATAATAACTGTGTTTTTTATTTGTGTTTTGTTTGTGTGTCTGTGGGTGTGTGTTTGATTTGTTATTTAGAGTGTATAGAGGGTTGGTTTCCCGCCTGCCCTCTGTTTGTCCAACTGTCTCGTTAAGTATTTGTGAACGGGCCCTCTCTCCCATCCACCCTCCCGTCAAACTTCACCCCTCCCGTCTACCCACCGTCTACCCCCGTCTAGTCCTTCAGGGTTGGAGATCAAGGTGGCGTCTAGTTGGTCCGTCCATCTATCCGTCCGTTTGTTAGTTTGGTCCTTGTTAAATCGTGAGGCGGAACAGGTGTACGTGATGTTTGCAGGCATCGTGTGTTGACGATAGGTGTGACAGTATTATTCGTCCACACGGCGTCTAGTTTCACCACACACACACACACACACACACACACACACACACACACACACACACACACACACTAGACTCCAAATGCTTGCTCGGCAATTTAGTGAACTCTCTCTCCAGTTTGCTGTGTGTGTGTGTGTGTGTGTGTCAAGTTTAGTTTGTTCTCTATGTAAACAGAGACCTTGTTTGTATACTGAGTGGCTGACTGTTGGACCAGAAGACAAACTTTTTTAAACTCTGATTCTCTCTCTCTCTCTCTCTCTCTCTCTCTCCCCGTGTACAGGACAGGTCACCAGCCCCTCTTATAGGTTACTTAAGAGTGTCCTTCTATCACAGGTTGGACTCGGAAGAACCTCAACTAATTGTACCTGATTTCCTTACAGATTTGATGACTAGCCTTCCTGATCTCCTCATCCACATACAGGTAAGTATTTCAACCTGTCTGTCTTTAGGAATGTATGTATGTATGTATGTATGTATGTATGTATGTATGTATAATGTGTGTATATGTATGTATTATGAGTGTGTGGCGACCTGTGGTGTAATGGTCATCCTCCCTCGCAAACGAGCGGACGCAAGTTCCGATCCCAGGCAGGGTGAAACTATAAGTTTCTTCACGCCATTTGCCTCTGTCATTCCAGCAGTATTGGGAACCTGGATGTTAATTGAATGGATTGTATTCCAGGGTAATGGTTAGCCAGTGCAGTTGGCGAGTTGTCCGGTCTTCTCGGACTGTTCCTTGACACTGGGTCATGCAGCTCGTTAACAAGGTTAGTTGTTGTGTTGGTGACAGCTTCTACACCTTAAACAAATTCACTCCTAGGAGGCCCTTGGGCCAGCCATCCTCTCATTCGAGGGCTTCCATTGTAATATATAATGTGTGTATGTATGCCTAGATGTATACATGTAAGTGTATGAATGCATGTATACTATATATGTGAGTATATGCTAATGTATAATGCTTATTCATATATGTATTCACGTGTGTGTGATGATTACTGTATACGTGTAGTTATACATCGTTTCCCATCATCAATAATGTATATATTCTTTCCTCTCCAGACATTACAAGGAACCGACAAAGGCTTTTATTAATGTTATTCTCTAAATATAATATTCAATTGTATTATTACTTTCAAATTTTGTATTAATTGTTTACAAATAAATTGTTCCGTTCTGCTTGTTCTGTTCTGGTGTCTGTCTTTGTCTGTCTGTCTGTCTGTCTGTCTGTCTGTCTGTCTGTCTGTCTGTCTGTCTGTCTGTCTGTTGGTTCCTTAAAGTACTATATACTTAAATTCTTCCCTTAAAACTCTCCTCACTTAGAATTTCTCCTAAAATGTCTCCTTACCTTAAAATTTATGCCTAAAACAGTAGGTACTTAAAATGAATAGTTTACCTGGGCGTGTGGTGAAGAGGTGAGGGTAATAAAGTGACAGGTGGAGGGCGTCTTAAGGTACACACACACACACCACACACACACACACACCTGTGGCGGCCCTCTTAGTGAACACCTGAAGAGAGAGAGAGAGAGAGAGAGAGAGAGAGGCGAGATAAAGTGATCGAGGAAGGAGAAGCAAAGAAGAGAGAGTAAAGTGAGCAAATGAAAAAAGAAAAAATGGGGGTAATGAAAAAAAAAACAAAAAAGGGAAAAGAATGAAATAGCAATAAAAACAGACAGAAAAACACAAACAAAATAAAACATAAAAAAAAAACACAACAGCCACCACCCATCGGCTCCCTCCGTCCAGAGTGTTGACCTACCCGACGTGAGGCTCCAGACTCAACTCGTCATCCAAAACCTTTCAGAGAACCAATAACAACATCCCTCCTTCCCCTCACCTCCCTCCTTCCCTCCTCCCCCTCCCTCCCCTCCTCCCCCCTCCTCTCACAACAATAACAAAAGATGTGATTAAGTCGGAGATTGAGTTATTGAGTGTTATTAATATTATTACGGAGGCTGTTATTGTCGTGTGTGAGGTTATTAAGGTGAGTTATGGGCCAGGCAGGTGTTGGTACTACTGCTTCCTGTTGAAAAATACGTGTTAGGTTAGGTTGGGTTAGGTTGGGTTAGGTTAGGTTAGGTTAGTTAGGTGTTTAGGTTAGGTTAGGTTAGGTTAGGTTGGTTAGGTTGGTACGTTTGAGCATAGGATGGTGTGTGGGGGTGTTATTGTTGCGTTAAAAACTGACAACAAAACACCTTAACACCTTATTCTGGCCTCTCATTTACACCCTACTTACATAGTCATATTTACACTTCATGATTTACAGGGCGTCTCATATTAGCTCAATACCAGGCGCCTCATTTACAGCTCGTAACTTACAGTGGTGGGCGGTGTGTCATATGTTTTACACTAAGTTGGCTACCTGAGTGTGGTCTCCCTCTGGTGGTGAGAGGACTAGTCACTCTGGTCATATTACTGTTTTTAGGTATGAGTGGAGAGGGGGTAGTGTGAGGTGGTGAAGGTGGTGTGGGAGTGGTGGTGGTGTGGGGGTAGGGAGGTGGTGGTGGTGTGGGGGTGATAGAGGACGGGTGTGGTGGTGTGGGGTAGTGGGCGATTAGGTGAAAGAGTGTGATTGGTGAGGGTGGGGGCGGTGGTGAGGAGGATTGATAGTGTTATATATGGACCAGAATAGGTTACCGGCCCTCCTCTCCTCCTCCTCCTCCTCTTGCACCGTAAATAAAAAATTATATTTATTTTTACGATTTTTATTTATTATTTTATAGAGATAGAAATAATACGAAAGAAAACATAATTTTCAAATATAATTTTGATATTTTTAAGTTTATTTCTATTTGAGAGAAATAGGGAGGGGGGGGCAGAAACTCCATGAGACAAACCATAATTTTAGAAGATAGTTTATAATATTTTTTGAGAAAAAAGAAATAAAGGTTATAAAAAATGTTTGACGTTTGTTGGATAAATCCTTCGTAATCTTGCACGGCCTGATGCCTTTGTTTACCTGTAGCCAGTTACCTGTGTCCCAGTTACCTAGTGTCCAGTTACCTGTGATTACACCTGTGTCCAGTTACCTGTGTCCAGTTACCTGTGTCCAGTTACCTGTAATATTACCTTTGTCCAGTTACCTGTGTCCAGTTACCTGTGTCCAGTTACTGCCAGTTATGTGTCCAGTTACCTGTGTCCAGTACCTTTGTCCAGTTACCTGTGTCAATTCCCATGGCCAGTTACCTGTAGCCAGTTACCTGTGTCAGTTACCTGCGGCCAGTTACCTGTGCGATTACCTGTGGCCAGTTACCTGTGGCCAGTTACCTGTGTCCAGTTACCTGACACCCGTTACCTGTGTGATTACCTGTGGAATACCTGTGACCTTGGCCAGTTACCTGTGTCCAATTACCTGTGCCAGTTACCTGTGGCCAGTTACCTGTGGCCAAGATACCTTTGTCCAGTTACCTGTGGCCAGTTACCTGTGGCCAGTTACCTGTAATCAGTTACCCTTGTCCAGTTACCTGTGGCCAGTACCTGTGGCCAGTACCTTTAATCCAGTGCCTTTGTCCAGTTACCTGTGGCCCAGTTACCTTTGTCCAGTTACCTGTAGCCAATTACCTGTGGCCAGTACCTTTGTCCAGTACCTGTGGCCGGTACCTGTGGCAGTTACCTGTGGCCAGTTACCTGTGGCCAGTTACCTGTGGCTAGTTACCTGTGTCCAGTACCTGTGTCCAGTACCTGTGTCCAGTTACCTGTGGCCAGTTACCTTGTCCAGTTACCTTTGTCCAGTTACCTGTAGCCAGTTACCTGTGGCCAGTTACCTTTGTCAGTTACCTGTGGCCAGTTACCTGTGGCCAGTTACCTGTCAGTTACCTGTGGCCTTACACCTGGCGATTACCTGTGGCCAGTTACCTGTGGCCAGTGCCTGTAGCCAGTGCCTGGCCAGTGCCTGTACAGCCAGTTCCTTTGTCCAGTTACCTGTGTCCAGACCTGTAGCCAGTTACCTGTGTCCAGTACCTGTGGCCAGTTACCTGTGTCCAGTACCTGTGCAGTTACCTGTGCCAGTTACCTGGCCAGTTACCTGTGGCCAGTTACCCGTGGCCAGTACCTGTGGCCAGTACCTGTGTCCAGTTACCTGTGCCCAGTTACCGTGTCCAGTTACCTGTGGCCAGTTACCTTTGTCCAGTCCTGTGGCCAGTTACCTGTGGCCATTACCTTGTCCAGTTACCTGGCCAGTTACCTGTGGCCAGTTACCTTTGTCCAGTTACCTGTGCCAGTTACCTGTGGCCAGTTACCTTTGTCCAGTTACCTGTAGGGTTACCTGTCCAGTTACCTGTGGCCAGTTACCTGTAACAGTTACCTGTGTCCAGTTACCTGTACCAGTTACCTGTACCAGTTACCTGTGTCCAGTTACCTGTGTCCAGTTACCCGTGTCCAGTTACCTGTGTCCAGTTACCTGTGTCCAGTTACCTGTGTCCAGTTACCCTGTCCAGTTACCTGTACCAGTTACCTGTACAGTTACCTGTGTCCAGTTACCTGTACAGTTACCTGTGTCCAGTTACCTGTGTCCAGTTACCTGTGTCCAGTTACCTGTGTCCAGTTACCTGTGTCCAGTTACCTGTGTCCAGTTACCCTGTCCAGTTACCTGTGTCCAGTTACCCGTGGCCAGATACCTGTGTCCAGTTACCTGTGTCCAGTTACCTGTGTCCAGTTACCGTGTCCAGTTACCCTGTCCAGCATTACCTGTGTCCAGTTACCTGTGTCCAGTTACCTGTGTCCAGTTACCCGTGTCCAGTTACCTGTGTCCAGTTACCTGTGTCCAGTTACCTGTGTCCAGTTACCTGTGTCCAGTTACCGTGTCCAGTTACCTGTGTCCGAAATACGAAACAGTAATGCTAACAACAATAACAAAACAAACCGACAATAATAATAATAATAATCATAGGGTTAATTCATCGTACTCGGGGATTCACTCAACGTGTCCAAAGGGTTAAGTCACCATACCTAAGGGGTTAAGTCACCATACTTAGGAGGTTAAGTCACCATACTCAAGGGGTTAAATCACCATACTTTAGAGGTTAAGTCACCATACTTAGGGGTTAAGTCACCATACTAAATCGATCACCAAACTTCCTCAGTACAGTAATACTGACCAAACACACTTGCATCACACCTCGCCCTGGCCGTGCACAGGTATTAAAGAAAGACTCAAAGGCAACAGGACCAATCACTTTAACAATCTCGTGTTGGGTGATGTGTCTGCTGGTGAACCGTGAATGCAAAGACATGAAACTTGTTAGTGTGCCCCAGGTAGATTGTTGCTAATTGGTCATACACCTGAGCTAGGGAATTTACGGGTAGTTCCTCTAATTAGACTGACTATTCGGTGATTAACCAGATGACATGATGAGGTTATTAACATAGCTGTTTGACCTGATCTGACCTGATCTGATCTACCATGATGATTAATATTATGTGTTTAGCAGAGGTCATTTGGTTACCTGTAGTATTTGACCTCATAAGTCCACTGTGGTGATGGAGATGATGGTGGTGGTGGAGATGGTGGTGGGAGGTGGTGGAGGATGGTGGTGGTGGTGGTGGTGGAGGTGGTGGAGATGGTGGTGGGGAGATGGTGGTGGTGGTGGTGGAGATGGTGGTGGTGGTGGTGGTGGTGGAGGTGGTGGAGATGGTGGTGGTGGTGGGTGGTGGTGGTGGTGAAGGTGGTGGAGATGGTGGAGATGGTGGTGGAGATGGTGGTGGAGATGGTGGTGGTGGTGGTGAGATGGTGGGTGGTGGTGGTGGTGGTGGAGGTGGTGGAGATGGTGGAGATGGTGGTGAGATGGTGGTGGAGATGGTGTGGAGATGGTGGTGGAGGTGGTGGAGATGGTGGTGGTGGGTGGTGGGGAGGTGGTGGAGAGTGGTGGTGGTGGAGATGGTGGTGGTGGTGGTGGAGATGGTGGGGGTGGTGGTGGAGGTGGTGGAGATGGTGGTGGAGGTGGTGGAGATGGTGGTGGTAGATGGTGGTGGTGGAGATGGTGGTGTGGTGGTGGTGGTGGTGGAGATGGTGTGGTGGTGGAGGTGGTGGGAGATGGTGGTGGAGGTGGTGGTGGTTTGAGGTGGTGGAGGTTATGAGGTAAACTACCTTAATTAGTTGTGGTTCAGGTAATGAGTGATTCAGTTGTCTCTCACTTACCTGTCCAGTAACTCTTCTTGCCTAAGTTAAGGTCGCCAGTCTCACTCTGGGAGCCTGAAAGTGTCCGGTGTTTAATCTTTTTCTGGTGAAGCAGTGTATTAGTGAAGCAGTTAGCAGTGTATTAGGTGAAGCAGTGTATTAGTGAAGCAGTGTATTAGTGAAGCAGTGTATTAGTGAAGCAGTGTAGCAGTGTATTAGTGAAGCAGTGTATTAGTGAAGCAGTGTATTAGTGAAGCAGTGTATTAGTGAAGCAGTGTATTAGGTGAAGCAGTGAAGCAGTGTATTGGTGAAGCAGTGTATTAGTGAAGCAGTGTATTAGTGAAGCAGTGTATTAGTGAAGCAGTGTATTGAGTGAAGCAGTGTATTAGTGAAGCAGTGTATTAGTGAAGCAGTGAAGCAGTGTATTAGTGAAGCAGTGTATTAGTTAAGCAGTGTATTAGTGAAGCAGTGAAGCAGTGTATTAGTGAAGCAGTGTATTAGTGAAGCAGTGAAGCAGTGTATTAGTGAAGCAGTGTAGCAGTGTAGTGAAGCAGTGTATTGGTTAAGCAGTGTATTAGTTAAGCAGTGTATTAGTGATTCAGTGAGGAATCAAAGATGCGGTCCTCAACACCTGTTACTAACACCTGCCCTCGACACCTGTCTTACCACGTGTTCATAACACCTGTCATCAACACCTGTCTTAAACACTTGTTCATAACACCTGTCATCAACACCTGTCTTAAACACTTGTTCATAACACCTGTAAATTACAAAACTTGGAGATGTTGCCTTTGTGTGTTGAAGGCCTGAGTGGTGTTGTCGTTAATTCCAAGTTGTGTTAACAATAGATCCTCTCCGCAACGTACCTGTGAATGTATGTGTATGTATGTATGTATGTATGTATGTATGTATGTATGTATGTATGTATGTATGTACCTGTATGTATGTATGTACCTGTATGTATGTATGTATGTATGTATGTATGTATGTATGTATGTATGTATGTATGTATATGTATATGTACCTGTATGTATGTACCTGTATGTATGTATGTATGTATGTATGTATGTATGTATGTATGTATGTATGTATGTATGTACCTGTATGTATGTATGTATGTATGTATGTATGTATGTATGTATGTATGTATGTTATGTATGTATGTATGTATGTATGTATGTATGTACCTGTATGTATATGTATGTATGTATGTATGTATGTATGTATGTATGTGTATGTACCTGTATGTATGTACCTGTATGTATGTATGTATGTATGTATGTATGTATGTTATGTATGTATGTATGTATGTATGTATGTATGTACCTGATATGTATGTATGTATGTATGTATGTATGTATGTATGTATGTATGTATGTATGTATGTATGTATGTATGTACCTGTATGTATGTATGTAGGGATTAGATTAGTTTAATTTAAAATCATTAACACTAATACCCGTTAAAGTTACCCCCTAGCACCACAGACTCCTCGGCCACAGCTGGAGGACAACGAGAAAGTGCATTAAATAATCAATGGCAGCAGCGGAACACACCTGTCGCCTCCAAACCGACTGGTAATTTAACCATCTGAAGTCTTTACTGTATAACCAATAATCCAATGCTACAGTCACCTATTATTGAAAGGAGACTGGGTGACGTCACCCAGGTATACTAATCTTAAACACTCACCTGATCTTATTGGACAGGTGAGGCAACGTACTACCTGTCTCCCTTAACCTACTTTAAAACAATTATATTTTTTACCTTACCTGGTGAAGTAAGAACGTATCTACCTGCGAAAAACAGTTACTTACCGTATATTTTTCCCTTAACAGGTAAAACGTATCTAATTAACTACTTAATCTAAGGTACAATAAACCTTAATTATATTTCACCTGTAACTAACTTGAGGTTAATTAATTATTTACTTATGTTGTATGTCTTTTGGCTGTGGTGAGAATGGTGAGGTAAAACAGTGTGTGTTTGTGTGTGTGTGTGTGTGTGTGTGTGTGTGTGTGTGTGTGTCTAAGTCTCTGTGTGTGTGTTAAGGCAGGAGTCTCAGTGTATTTTCGTCACCATTAAATCCTCCATTTTGTGTGGTGGTGTGGTGAGTGCGTGAGTGAGTGCGTGAGTGAGTGAGTGAGTGAGTGAGTGAGTGTTAGGGAAGCTCTTATTGTCTCACTCACTGTAGAAGAAGCTTAAAGGCGACAGTGTGAGGCAGGGCTGTGGAGTCGAAGAACAAAACCTTCGACTCCGACTCCTCAAATTTTATGCTTCCGACTCCGACTCCGACTCCTTGGCCTATTTGTAACAACTATTTCTACCATCCTAATTGTAATTTGTATGTTGTAACCTGCATAGGTAAAAAGTAAAACACCGTGGCTATACTGCTACAGCTTTATTAATGATCTGGACGATATTAGAACTACAAAAGATGATAGGCTTGACTTTCAAAAGTTTCAATCAAAAGAAAAATAAATTTATTAAAATTCAAGATATTAACTAGAAAACACCATTTACATGTATATCTAAAGTTCGATCTCAGCATATGAATTTTGTTTAAGCTCATAATCTGATGGATCTAAATGATGATCCTACAATTCCTTTTTAAAGTAAAGTTATATATTTATGTACATTAAAAATAAATACCTTATTAAGGAAAATGGATAAACCTTACATGATTAAGTTATTAAATTAATTTGCCTTAATCTCACAAAAACAGGTTGTAGCTAATTGTTTTGTAGCTGAGAGCCTCTGTGCAGTTTTCAACGAAACAAAATTTGATATAATTCAAAATTTCAAATGGTAAAGAAAGAGACTATCGTCCAAATTATAGTGCTATACTGTGCCTGCTACAATAAATTCATAATAATGCTTATAAAATGGAAATAAATTCTTTTTATAATTTAAGAAAATTAGTGGGATCAGTGGAATCACTGCAATGAATATGCCTGAGTTCATATATTTGTTCTTAGGAACAGAATAGCTTCAGTCGGAGTCAGGTCGGAGTCTGGACAATTTTACCGACTCCGACTCCGACTCACAAGCCAAAATTTCCTCCGACTCCTCGACTCCGACTCGACTCCACAGCCCTGATAGGTACTCCTGAATGTGCTGCTTAAGGATCTGTTAACAAAATTTGATATCTTGATTATAACTTGTTCAAATGGCTTTAGAAAATGTTCAAATGATTTTTAGAATATTTTAATTACTTTTGCAATGCTAATTACTCGCCACTTATGGGTTTTCGAGGTCATTTCTTGGTGCTTGTGTATTATTCTGGATGTACTTAAATAGTTAGGCACATTAAATTTTAGTTCAGAGAGAAAACGTATTTTGGCCAAAAATCCTTTAAGGCTATAGACTTACAATTTTGTCATTTTCGACTAAAATGGATTTTGTTAAAATTTCAGTATAGGTACTCCTGAATGTGCTGCTTAAGGATCTGTTAACCAAAATTTGATATCTTGATTATAACTTGTTCAAATGGCTTTTAGAAAATGTTCAAATGATTTTTAGAATATTTTAATTACTTTTTGCAATGCTAATTACTCGCCACTTATGGGTTTTCGAGGTCATTTCTTGGTGCTTGTGTATTATTCTGGATGTACTTAAATAGTTAGGCACATTAAATTTTAGTTCAGAGAGAAAACGTATTTTTCAAAAATCCTTTAAGGCTATAGACTTACAATTTTGTCATTTTCGACTAAAAAAATGGATTTTTGTTCAAAATTTCAGTATAGGTACTCCTGAATGTTGCTAGGATCTGTTAGCAAAATTTGATATCTTGATTATAACTTGTTCAAATGGCTTTTAGAAAATGTTCAAATGATTTTTAGAATATTTTAATTACTTTTGCAATGCTAATTACTCTCCTCTTATGGGTTTTCGAGGTCATTTCTTGGTGCTTGTGTATTATTCTGGATGTACTTAAATAGTTAGGCACATTAAATTTTAGTTCAGAGAAGTAGATAATGTATCAGTCTACTGCTTTGGGTTCACGAGTCAGTGTGTGTGTGTGTGTGTGTGTGTGTGTGTGTCACCCTTTACCCTAACTTAATGGCGGTAATATGTCAAGACCTTATACGCCTCTTGAGATAAAAAGAAGACGAAGAGGAATTAAAGAGAGGATGAGGGAGGAAGAGGAAGGAAGGAAGGAGACGATTAGAGAGAATAAAAAATTAAATATGAGACACGGAAAGGGTGGTTAATCTTCAGGTGATTCACTTCGGAGAGAGAGAGAGAGAGAGAGAGAGAGAGAGAGAGACCTTTTGAAACCATAATAATTAATGGGAGTACCTGGTAGGGGAGGTAGGGGGAGGTGGTAGGGACGAAGGGGAGTGGAGGTGGGTCATTTGTCTAGACCTAACTCTCTATAGTATCCAGTGTCCTATATTAACTCTATAGATACCAATCACTCGTGTCCTTAAATCTACTGCCAGTGTCCCTCATAAGCTCACCCCCCCATCTTCTTGGACTATCGTAAATCTATCGTAAATACATATAGTTAATGTACCGGTTTTTATCTGACCTGCCTTATGCCTTGAAGACATATCCAGTGGTACTTTCCTTCCTAGTTACTGTACCTCCCTCCTAGCTACTGTACCTCCCTCCTAGCTACCATCCCTCCCTCCTAGCTACCATCCCTCCCTCCTAGCTACTGTACCTCCCCCCTAGCTACCACCCCTCCCTCCCTAACGTGACTCCACCTCTGTGTCAGGACCCCAGGCAGTAAGAACTCAAAATATATCATGTTACAGGTGCTTGAGTAGCCTGCTGTATCATGTGTGTTCTCAGCCAAGTAAGAGGCGCGATTGAGTGTACCGCCCACAGCTTGTCTTCCTCTTGGTTCACGATGGAAGCTTCATTGATCTTCTTGTCTCCCGTCATGACAATATTTAGTTTGAGTGGATGATGGAACACCTGAAGATAAGACACCTAAAATTATTTCACCTCTAGTTTAATTACCCTTATGTTTAACTTGACCTAACTTAACCTCACCTAATGTTTAATCTAACCTAACCTACTGTAACCTAATCTAATGTACCGTAACCTAACCTAACCTACTGTAACTTAACCTACCACTTGCTCATTGTATACCTTATCGGGGTCCAGACACACTGAATAAGGTTCCTGGGATAAATAATCGAATCACTTGAAGATTAGCCCCCCTCCCTTCCCTCCCCCCCTCTCCTGGCGTATATTTCCTGATAGTTAAGCTGTCCTAACGCTACTTGAGGGGGTAGGTTTAGTTTTAGTTTGGTTTGGTTGGGATTGGAGTTAGAGATATCGATGAACCTGGTTGGGTTAGGTTAGGTGAGCATAAGGGTGGTTAGGTTATCATTAGACCTGGTTGGGTTAGGTTAGGTGATATATGGGTGGTTAATCTTTGGGTGAAGTATGTTGGTGCCTAATATTCAGGTGCTCCCCTCAGTACTGAAGATGTACTAACCGGTGTGTGTGTGTGTGTGTGTGTGTGTGTGTGTGTGTGTGTGTGTGTGTGTGTGTGTGTGTGTATCTGCCGTCCACTTTACCCTAATGTGCTCCTGTGGTTTCATTCTCTCCCAACTGATAACACCTTTACCTCCTCTTCTCCTCTCCTGCTCTTCCTCCTCCTCCTCCTGCTCTTTCTCCTTCTCTTCCTCCTTTTTTTCTTCTCTGCCTCCTCCTTTTCTCCTCTTCCTCCTCCTTTCCTCCTCTTCCTCTCCTCTTCTTCTCTCTTCTTCCTCCTCTTCCTCCTCCTTTTCCTCCTCTTTTCCTCCTCTTCTTACTCTCTTCTTTCTCCTCTTCTGCTTCTTTCCCTTTCTCTTCCTTCTTTTCCTCTATCTCCTTCCTTTCCTGTCTTCGTTCCTCTTCCTCTTTTTCTCTTCTTCCTCCTATCTTATTTCTTCTTCCTCCTTCTTTTCTCCTCCCTCCTTCCTTCTCCTCTCGTGGACTGTCGTTTTGAAGAATCGAGGTATATTTATCAGTGACTTATGTTTGTGGTTGTTGATAAAGTTTATTTGTTGGAAGATGTTTTGGTATTGCTGTAGAATACCTCTCATCCACCACGCCTAGTAGTCTCGTTAGCTGGGTGTGTTAAACCATCCACCACGCCTAGTAGTCTCGTTAGCTGGGTGTGTTAAACCATCCACCACGCCTAGTAGTCTCGTTAGCTGGGTGTGTTAAGCTATCCACCACGCCTAGTAGTCTTGTTAGCTGGGTGTGTTAAGCCATCCACCGCCTAGTAGTCTCGTTAGCTAGGTGTGTTAAACCATCCACCGCCTAGTGTCTCTGTTAGCTGGGTGTGTTAAACCATCCACGACTAGTAGTCTCGTTAGTTAGGTGTGTTAAACCATCCACCACGCCTAGTAGTCTCGTTAGTTGGGTGTGTTAAACTTCCTCCCTTCTTGTACCGTTGTTTTGGGTGTTAAGCCATCCGCTAGTAGTGCGTTAGCTGGGTGTGTTAAACGTTTGGTGCTGTAAAGGTGTTCTCTCTCGTTTATTCCTCTCGTTATCTACCTTGTGGTGCTTGTAAGCCTTCGCTGATAACAAGTGGTAAGTGAGGGAGAGGGAAGGAGAGGAAGAGAAGGAGAGGTGTCGGTCTCCTGGTCAGACCTCACCACCTCGTTACATACTCCCGGTGACGTTTTTGCTTGGTAGTTAAGGATAACGTGGTGGCCCCTGGCTGCTGTGTGTGCTGGTGTTGTCTCTTAGTGGTGATGCTCCTGATCCTACTGGTGTTGTTGGTGTTTTGGTTACTGTTAGACGGACGATTGGTGCTACTGTTGTGATGGTGGTGGTGGTTGTGGTGGTGGTGGTGGTGGTGGTTGTGGTGGTGGTGGTGGTTGTTGTTGTTGTGGTGGTGGTGTGTTTGTTGTTGTTGTGTGGTGGTGATGGTGGTGGTGGTGGTTGTTGTTGTTGTGGTGGTGGTAGTTGTTGTTGTTGTTGTGGTGGTGGTGGTGGTCTTAATGATAGTGCTGGTGGTGATGATGGTGGTAGTGGTGGTGATGATGGTAGGTGGTAGTGGTGGTGATGGTGATACTCACTCTTACGGCTGGTGCTACACTGAACCTGATAGCTATAAATGTTTTGTGTTGATGTTGTTGATAATGTTTTTGTTTGTGTGTTATTACTGCTCCCTCCTCCTCCCTCCCTCCTCCTCCTCCCTAAAAGTCAATTGTGAGAGAAAGGGAGAGAGAGAGAGGAATACAGTCAGTCAGCTGTACACTTGGTGGGTGGATGGGTAGGTTGGAGAGGTGCAGGCAGGTTGCTTCCTATTAAGGCAGGATTAATGGGTTAAGTGAAGGCCAGTCCAGGAGACGTGTTGTGACCCAAGCAAAGGGAGTATCATTGTTAAGGAAGAGGGGGTGGAAGGGGGGAGCAAATGGAAAGGGAGGAAAAGGGAGGTGGAAGAGATGGAGGATGGGGAAGGGAGGTAAAGGAATTGAAAAGGAGGAAGTAAGGTGAGAGGAAGGAGATGGAGGGGGGAGAGAAGAAGAAGAGAGGAGGAGAAAGAGGAAGAATAACAATTGAACACGCCACCCATCACCTCTTTTACACCTATCACCCCTCCACCACCATCACCCTCCCCTCCCCATCACCCCTCCCCTCCCCATCACCCCTTCCCCCTATCACCCCCCCCTCCCTTACACCATCACCTCTTCCCCTACACCCATCACCCTTCTCCCCTACACCATCACCCCGTCCTCCCCATCCCCCTTCCTCCAACACCCCCCCTCCCCTCCTTCCCCCCTCCCCATCACCCCCTCCTTTCATCACCCACTCCACTACCCCAGCAGCCCCTCCGTAGGCTAATTGGTTTATATGTCGAACCAATCACCCCCACACGGCCAGGTACACGTCTTCTCGCGCCCTGATTACCTTCGTTCTACAGGTGAGGGGGTGAGGTTGGTGAACCATGACGTCACGCTGCTTTGGGGTGTTGTTGGATGGATGACGTCACGTTTTGTTGATACTCTGCTCCCTTTAAATTGATGTCCTTTAAATGGAGTTGTTGTTTTTACTGTACCTAATAAAAATAATAATAAGAAAAATGATAAAACGATAATTAAAAAGAAATATTTGTGATTTATAAAAAAATAATAATAAAAATAGACATAGTCGTAATGATTGTAGATATAAAATATTGGTTTAATGATCATAAATATAAACACGTTTATTTATGACTCGGTGAAACATGATTTAAAATTTAGATTTGATGGTGTAGATAAAATATTCCTGGGAGACGACATGGTTCACCTTCCTTCCTCGTTCACAAATTAACACTACCTGCGCTTGAGGCTTGATATACGGCAGCCATAAGTAGGTTATGAAAGAGAGAGAGAGAGAGAAACTTGCCTGGACTGAATGTTGTTTTGGGGATGAGGAGAGTCGGGGTCGAATTTAAGCGACCGGTCAGAGTTCCTGCCGAATGGCTCCTGAGCTCTTACAACCATAATACATCACGCTAGATCTCATCCCTTGATAAAAAAAAAAAAACAACAACAGCTCAGTTTCAAGTAGCAAAGGAGATATACGAGACACTAGGCAACATTTTTGAATAATAATATTATATATATTCTTTACGATAATTAATGGTTCTGTTGCCGTAGGAAGACAAGACAGATGTGGGGTTTTTCGTTTTCAATCTATTTACCAACGAAGCTATACCTCCAAGACGCATTATATCTGGCGTGTGTATCTGAGGATCATCTCGTGGCTCAGGGTTCATTGTGGTTGCTGCAGGGGAGGAGGAGGAGGAGGAGGGAGCGGGTATATAGTAGCTTTACGAGTAGATTAATTCAGGTTTCTATCTGCATAAATTCGTGGAGGAAGAAGGTGGTGGGGGTGCCTTCTCTCCATATAACGGATCCTGATATAACGGACTTCTCTCTCTCTCTCTCCATATAACGGAAACTCGATAAAGCGGACAGTCATCCAGATATAGACAGTTCGTTAATCGTAGGAAGTTTCACAATCTAACTGACCCTCGATATAATGAACCTTCCTCTATTGTCCGATAAATAGAGGTTTTACCGTTATAAGTGGACTGTAACCTTTACACATATATGTAGCTTATCTCTCATCTCTTATCTCTGACTCATATGGTGTTCCCTCAGCCCATTCCCCACCTACCCCCATCCCCCACCACCCACTCCCCCACCACCACCCACCCCACTCCCCCACCACCACCCACCCCATCCCCACCACCACCCCACCCCCCTCCCCCCCACCACCACCCACCCCCATCCCCCACCACCCACCCCATCCCCACCACCACAACTCCCCACCACCACCCACCCCCATCCCCACCACCACTCCACCCCCATCCCCCACCACCACCCACCCCCATCCCCTCCACCACCTCCACCCCATCCCCACCACACCTCACCCTCTCACCCCACCCCCCACCGCCCACCCCCATTACTTTGGTTGGCCTCACGATTCTAGCCAGATTAACACTGAGACAGACAGGTAGCAAAACAAATACCACGGCAGGTAATTCTAGTGATTCTTTTTTCTTCCAGGTAAGTGTCAATTAACAGCTCCTCAGGGGACAGTAACACACCTCACCTCAGGTACGCCCAACACTTTTTTACCTGTTAATTATTGTTGTTTTGGGAGCTAACTCAGACATAAGGCTTCAATGATAGTCAGAGAAACACGAATTGGAGCTGTTCTATTCAGTCTATCTCTATGTTTTTAATCTGTATTGAAGCCATTATCGAGGAATTCACTTCACGTAGAGATATGTTTGAAGAGAATGATATTAATGCTTTATAAACAGTTACTCTCAGTTCAGGTAATTCCCCCACGCACCTGTATCTAAAATTTTAGGTAATGTTGTTTCTCGTCTTTTTGATGAGAGATTCTAATCCTATATCTCTCACTACAGTCTTACAAAGGGGTTTACGGATCTATTTATTTCCAGTTCGTGAATGAGAGAGAAATAAGTATCAAGATGTTCAGAAAGATTGGTTGAATGTTGTGTTTTGTTGTATTTCAAACTGTTCCTGTGTAGTGTCTCTCTGGTCACCTAATATTATGGGGACGATGATGGGGAACACACACACACACACACACACACACACACACACACACACACACACACACACATACACGCACACACACACGCACACACACACACACACGCACACACACACACACACACATGGAATAAAAACATAAAAAGAGGTGTTACCAGATAAGTGGGACAGGCTTGTATGTGTTTGGGCCGTGTTCATAAGTCTTAATTACCAGATGCCGACGCTGGTAACACTGGCTTGGGGACGGAGGCTGCCGGGGAGGGGGGGGTGGTAGAATAAGCTTACCTATTTTATTTGGATTTAATTTGGTAATAGTGAGTCATTGATGGATGGTAGTGGGGTTAAATCGCCTTGCTGGAAACAGTGGTTAGATGATAAGGCTATCCGTTCAAACTGGCAACAGTGAGTTAGGGGGACTAGTGGTTCACCGTTATGTTGGTAATACTGGGTGAATGACAGCCGATGGTGAGGTGACATAGTTAAGGTGGTAACAGTGGCTAGGTAAAAGGAGCCAGAGAGATCAAATTACAGTGCCATGCTGGTAATAATGTCTAGGTTATGACGTCATGTTGGCAATACTTTTTCCTAGTGATGAATGATAAGGTCCCTCCATCAATTTGGCAACGATGAACACTCGATAACTTAAAGGTCACAGTATGGCTCTGGTAACAATGTTTCATTATTTATTTACCTGGAGGGCTAGACTATAAGGTTTTGTCTCTAAGTTGGCTATAGTGATTAGATGAAGAGAAGTAAGGTAGACTACATTGATCTGGCAACGGTGATAAGACAACAGGTGGCAACGGTGATAAAGCAACAGGTGACAACAGATGGCAACGGTAAATCCTTATCAGGGTATGACCACTCGTGACTTAGCACACTGTATTTGTGTGAGGGAGAGAGGGAGGGGAGGGGAGGGGAGAGGGAGAGGGGGAGGAGGGGGGAGGGGGGAGGGAGGGGGAGGAGGGGAGGGGGGAGGGGAGGGGAGAGGGGAGGAGGTGGGGGAGGGGAGAGAGTGGGAGGGGGAGGGGAGGGGAGAGGAGAGGGGGGGGAGGGGAGGGGGGAGGGGGAGGGGAGGGGAGGGGGAGGGAGGGGAGGGGGAGGGGAGGGGGAGGGGGGAGGGAGGGAGAGGGAGGGGGAGGAGGGGAGAGGGGAGGGGAGGGGGAGGGGAGAGGAGGAAGGGGACAGAGGAGAGAGAGAGAGAGAGATCTGACAGTCTCAAGAGATTATTTTTGTACCAGACAGCAGACAACCCCATCTCCACAGGAAGAGCTCAAACACGTAGCTGAGTGGGATGCACAAGAGCTGAGTGGGGTGCATTCAACACCTAGGTGCACAAGAGCACACGCAACAACTGAGTGGGAGGACACAAAGTACACCAAGTTTATACAAACACACACACACACACACACACACACAACACACACACACACACACACACACACACACACACACACACACACACACACACACACACACACACACACACACACACACACACACACACACACACACACACCCCTCTACTGTTACTTTAAATCAAACAAATCACACAAAATAAGACTTAATCGTTCCTAAAGTTAAATACAAACACACAGGACAACAACCGCTTGAGCACTCGTCGTGGTATTCAGAGACGACACTTAGACTCTATGGCGTCTCAGGTTACCATGGCAACATCCCCGGGTAGATCAAAGTATTTCTGCAGGTTAGGATTTTGTTTTATCAATCTTAAAAACAAAACAAAAATCACAGGAAGTAAATCATACAATTACAAGCTAAGAAAGGTAAGGAATCAACGTTGTTTTTATCGTGTACATCCACCCGTTACGAGAGTTGGACATAGACTGATGCAACGTCTGGTCTATGGTGACTTGCCGAGTGCCCCGCCACCACTCACTCGTCGGTTGCTAGAGATCAGTTTCTGCTAAATTCATCCCTCGTCAAGAAGTAATGAATGCGTTTGTATATCAACATGATTTAATTGGATTTTCTGAATGTGGATAATTATATAATGACTTAATGAATGAATCCTGATGTTATTAATAGTTTAATTTACATTGAAATTTGATATATGACTGGCAGTCCCCTCTCCTCCTCCCTCTCTCCGAGTGGTGCCATGAGTCATACGGGAAATTTTGATCTTTAGTGCGGAAACTTATATTATTTTAGTTAACTTTAGAAATATTTTTACTTTTAATAATTTTGAAATCACACACAAACATAATATTTCACTTGTAGATATATATATATACCGTAATGTCAGTACAGTATTAAACAGTATGTGTGCATTTTAACAGACAGAGAGCAGTGATAATAATTTACAAGGATAATGATGGTAAAGCCAGATGGTTTATTTTAAGTTAGCCAAAAGTGGTGGTGTATTGAGTAGTGATGTGTAGGTGTGGTATCAGTTACAGTCTCATTAACCTTTGATCTGTGCTAGTTAACATGGGTGGGGAGGAAGGGGTAGGGGGCGGTGTTTAGTTGATAGGTGAGGTGCTCTCTCTCTCTCTCTCTCTCTCTCTCTCTCTCTCTCTCTCTCTCTCTCTCGTACATCATCCCTCCCTCCACTCCCTTTCCTTCCCTCCTTCCATCCATCACCCCACCCACGCCCTCCCTCTTTCCCTCATCCAAGGAATAAAATTAACTCACTTCTCCGTACTTTCTCTTTTCACTCTTTATCACGAATTATCTTTATTATTACTTATTTATTCCGTTTCTTTTTTGTGTGATTTGATGGTCGTGTTTGATAAAGAATGCCATTAGTGTGTTTGCGTGACTGGGATAGTTATTGTGGTTGTTTTGGTTAGTTTGTTTTGGTTTAATGCGTCGTTAGTATTAGGTTTAGGTTAGGTTTAGGTTAGGTTTATGTTAGGATGATAATAGGTTAAATCAAGGTTAAGTTAGGATAGGATAGGTTAGGTTTAGGTTAGGATAGGATACTCATAAATGAAAGTTAAGTTACATGAGGTTAATTTATTGATAGGTTAGGTTAAGGATAGGATAAGGATAATTTGCAGTTCTCAAGAGATTAGACTCGGAGGGAATAGAATATGAAAACCTCAGGTGAAAAATATCCTCTACTGTATATCAACAAATAAGTGTGTGTGTGTGTGTGTGTGTGTGTGTGTGTGTGTGTGTGTGTGTGTTGTACGTCCAGAAATATTGATTTGTTAATGCTTACACTTAAGAACCGTGAGAAAGTCAGCAAAAGTGAGGTAGAAGTGTGGGGAGAATGGTGGTAGGACTGACTGTTACTACCACACGCCACACCACCACCACCCACCACCACACACCCCACCACCACACCACACACCACCACACACACCACCACCACACACCACCACCACACCACCACCCACCACCACACCACCACACCACACACCACCACACACCACCACCACACACCACCACCACACACACCACCACCACACCACCCACACACCACACACCCACACACCACCACCACACCACCACCACACACCCCACACACCACACACCCACCACCACCACCACACACCACCACCACACACCACCACCACACACCACCACCACACACACCACCACCACACACCTACCACCACACCACACCACACACACACACCCCACCACACACACACCACCACACACCACCACCACACACCTACCACCACACACCACCACCACCACCACACACATACCACCACACACCTACCACCACACACCTACCACCACACACCTACCACCACACACCTACCACCACACACCACACACTACCTACCACCACACACCTACCGCCACATACCACACGCACACACCTACCACCACACACCTACCACACACACCTACCACGCACACACCTGCCACGCACACCTCTCTAGTTGTGTACCACGTTAATTGCATCAAATAAAAGTCACGCAGTAAACTCATGAAGGATTTTATTGAAAGCAACTCACAGAAGACGATAATTTGGTTTTTGTGCGTGACCATATTGGTTTTTGATTTTACCATGGTGTGGCGAATGTTTTTGGTTAATGTTCTTATTATCCTCGTACTGTACGTGAAGCATACTCGTGGAGGCAGATTTTAGTGGTTAAATCCTGGTTGGTTAGGTTTTTTTTTTTTTTTGTGATGGTCCAGAGATTTTTTTTTTTAATGGGTTTTCAATCAGGGAAATTCTTCATCACATCAGTACTTTTTTTGATTCATGTTTTACAGAAGGTTGGGTTAGTGTTGTGGATGTTTGACATAGGACAAGATCATGTTGATAACCTAACCTAAGAGTCTTTTAAGTGTGTCTTTTTATATATTAATAATGCCTCACACGAGCCTAGTAATGAAAGTACAGGTAAGACTCTTAATTATCACTGAGGGCTGCAGGTTTTAAATGTTAGTCAACGTGCTCCTTTCTTTAACTATTCACTTAAGTGTTATCAAGTGAAGAGAATATCGGACACTTGCTATGTAGCCTTGTTGATCAGCGAGAGTCTAATGAGGTTTTATATGTGAACGTTGCAAGAAGTAACTTATTAAGCTACTCGACATGTTGTTATAAGACCAGTGTGTGTGTGTGTGTGTGTGTGTGTGTGTGTGTGTGTGTGTGTGTGTGTGTGTGTGTGTGTAGTCCGTGTATCTGAACACTTCTCAACATCTTTAGTGCAATGTTTAGTGCGTGTAAAGTACATAGAGTATTATTAATTAAAACTATTGGTTATACCGGTACATAAATTTTTTAATTTTTAATTTTGAAGCAGACAGCAGCTAGTTTATTGTGCACCCCCCATGCTCCTCCTGTGAGCGGTAACGCAAAAAGGATTTCAGAGTAGAGGCCACAAAGGGTGTTTATCAGACCCCAGCGAGTTTTTTTATTTGGCAATGAATATTACAGAGTATTTCCAGTACATTGTTTATTGAAGTTGGTACATAGAATTTTGATTTTGTACTAGTTGCGAAGTGTGGATACAGCCTTAGTATATCAGGAATCTTGTCATCAGAGATAAAAGTGTTTGTGCCATTGCATGCACAGTGTGCTTGAATCTACCCCTAGAGGGTTCTATTTTTTTCACAGTAAGACTGTTGGAGTGTGTGGCCAGATGTCTGGCCGTACATTTTACATTTAGTTTTGTTCACATTTGCCGAGCGCAGTAAAGCACACGTTCCTCTGACATGTTTTTTTTATAGGGGTCACCGTTCGAGTGCACACTTGAAGAACAAATGAACTAAGTACTTTTTACAAAGCCTTAGTCATCAAGTTCGCCTACACTTGTTTACTATTTCCCCAAATAAAAGTAGGCAAACAGCACACAAACAGTCCACCAGTTTAAATGTTCCGAAAATGGAATAAAACAATCTTACAGTTTTCCAGGATCATGGAAAGGTTTTTATGAAAGAGGATACAAGGTTGTCTTTTACTGAGAGTCTACAAGTTAGTTTCGTGGGTCAAGTTCCCGGGAGCCTCTCCTATGGCAAGTCGCCATCAACTGTGCATCAAATCTTGACCATGAAGGGCCAGGGGAAAGCAGAAACAGGAATAGATGAATTACATGAAAAATTCCGTCCCCAGAGAGATGCAAAATCTGGAGGATTAGAAAAAACAGCTCGAGAACGGTTAGAGTAGAGGACTGTGGTCGCCAACCAACAGATATAAGGATGGTATTCCGAATGATTGAGTGAGTATCGTTCCTAGTTCCCACTTCATCTAACTGGTCATGCTTTGTTGGTCCTCATGTATAGAGATCACTATATAATAAAGGGATTCTCTTTTTTTAGGTTTAAATATGTAGCATTTGTGTAATATTTATTCCATCTATACTCACATCAAAGTTAAGGTACCATCTTTGTGTTCGGTAATAAAAGAACCATGGATCAAACGCCAGCTTTACTTGCGATAGTCTGCATAATTATATCACGAGCTTCTGAAATTGTTATTTTATGGAATGCTCTTAACCTTCCATTAAGGTTTTACAAAAGAAAGGCTCGAAGTATACCTGTACTGATGTCATAATGGTTTGTGAACACCAGGTCAATATTTTACGTACTTAACGTGAAGGAATGGAGGGTGAGGAATGGGCAGTGATGGGTGGTGGGGGAGAAATGAGCATTGATGGGTGGTGGGGGAGGAATGGGCAGGAATGGGTGGTGGAGAAATGAGGTGATGGGTGGTGGGGAGGAATGAAAGATGGGTGGTGGGAGGAATGAGTAGGGATGGATGTGGGGAGGAATGAGCAGTGATGTGGTGGAGGAGTGGGTAGTGATGATGGGAGGAATGAGCAGTGATGGGTGTGGGGAGGAATGGAGTGATGGGTGGTGGGGGAGGATTGGACAGTGATGGGTGGTGGGGAGGCATGAGCAGTGATAGGTGGTGGGGTACGGATGGACAGTGATGGGTTTTGGGAGGAATGGGCAGTGATGGGTGGTGGGGGTGATAAATCAGTTATGGTGAAGTGAATAAATGTAAATCTATGTCTGTAATAGTATTTACATATTTCATATACAGTTTATAAATACTGTACATACACACACACACACACACAAATATATATATATATATATATATATATATATATATATATATATATATATATATATTAGGCACAGTGTCTGTCTGTTTGTGTAGATCTTCGCTATACGTGGCTCCGGTTTTAAAGACACAAGCCTCCCAGAAAAGTCAGGAAGAAAGAATTTTGGAGCGTTGGCTCCAGTGGTCGGCTTACTTATTTAAATAGCCCTGAAAATGCTCTTGGTGGGATGTTGTGGCTGCCCTCATTGTGGTTAAATTTACTTTGTCAAAACAAGCCCGGGCTAACGCTTTACATAAGGATACAAAAATTCAAAGATATACATGCTGGGATTACATATATTTGTATAATAGTACAGTTTCCATTTGTGAATAATTATACCAGTAACAATGGTTATAAAATCTTGCAGTATTACAAGCTGGCAATAACAGTGTTCTACTTTAGAACAGTACTATTAGCGCTTGTGTTCCTCGGGGTACTGTAAGGTGCACAACTCTCCTGCCAACGAACTTGAAATGAGACAAAGCTGTCCGTCACTACATCACCATCACTAGCATCATCACCATCACTAACATCACCTCCATCACCACTATCACTAACATCATCATCATCACCACTGTCACTAACATCATCACCATCACCACCATCACTAGCATCATCACCATCACTAACATCACCACCATCACCACTGTCACTAACATCACCATCATCACCACTATCACTAACATCATCACCACTATCACTAACATCATCACCACTATCACTAACATCATCACCATCTCCACTATCACTAACATTACCATCACCACTGTCACTAACATCACCATCGTCACCACTATCACTAACATCATCACCACTATCACTAACATCACCACCATCACCACTGTTACTAACATCATCACCAATTATCCCTTAACATCATCACCAATTATCACCAACATCACCACCATCACCACTATCACTAACATCATCACCACTGTCACCAACATCACCATCATCACCACTGTTACTAACATCATCACCACCATCCCAACATCATCACCACTATCACCAACATCACCACCATCACCAATTATCACCAACATCATCACCACCGTCACCAACATCACCACCATCACCACTATCACTAACATCATCACCGCCGTCACCAATACCACCATCACCATCATCATCAACATCATCACCACCGTCACTAACATCACCACCATCACCACACTATCCTAACATCATCACCACCATCACTACTAACATCACCACCTGAATCACCATCACCAACATCATCACCATCATCACCAACATCACCACCATCACCATCATCACTAACATCATCACCGCCAACCAACATCACCACCATCACCACTATCACCAACATCATCACCACTATCACCAACATCACCACCATCACCACTATCATCAACATCATCACCGCCGTCACCAACATCACCACCATCACCACTATCACTCAACATCATCACCACCGTCACCAACATCACCACCATCACCACTATCACTAACATCATCACCACTGTCACTAACATCACCACCATCACCACTATCACTAACATCATCACCACTGTCACTAACATCACCACCATCACCACTGTCACTAACATCATCACCATCACCACTGTCACTAACATCATCACCACTATCACTAACATCACCACCTTCACCACTATCACTAACATCATCACCACTATCACTAACATCATCACCACTATCACTAACATCACCATCATCACCACTATCACTAACATCACCATCATCACCACTGTCACTAACATCATCACCACTATCACTAACATCATCACCATTGTCACTAACATCACCATCATCACCACTATCGCTAACATCACCATCATCACCACTATCACTACATCACCACTGTCACTAACATCACCAAACCTGCTTCTTGTATTCCTTGTACCAGTCATAGATGAAGTCTATGAACCGGCTTTCCTCTTGACTGTGAGTCTTCGTATCCGAAAACGTGTTTCTCCTAACATGGTACACGTGTACATAATTGCATCACTGCATTTCTAACAGTGCAAAGGGAAGAAAGGTACAAATTGGATTCTTTTGTTACTTTAAAACTACCTTTGACATTGGTAATAAACAACTCAAGTTGTACGACCTAGCCCTAATAGACAAAGAAGGTCGTCTGTTATATTTGATATGTAAAAATCTCAGACACAGAAGGGCAGTTGCACTGTTTCAGGGTTACAGACGTCATGTTAAACATTTGCAACTTGGCACTCCCTAAGGTGGAGTACTTAGTCCCACTGTTCGATGTACTCATGAATGCACCGATAAAGTCTGGTCTAAACAGCCCCAGCAATATCACTATTAGCTATGCAGTTGGCATTGTCGTACATAGTAAAACTCATCGTGAAATACTAGCTACCCTAAACCATGAACTGTACGTACAGCCAATCCAAAAAGTATGGAGACTCCAGAGTCCGGGAGAACAGTAACCGAGCAATAACCTGAGACGCGTTCATGTATCAGTTGGGATGGTATTATCCCGATGTTTCATATTCTTTCGGACGCCCGGGGTCTCGATATTTTTTGGATTGGCTACACATGCAGCCTGTGAGAACCTTGGTCTCAGCTCCACTGTGAAAACACAATATGTTCAACAAACAAGCTGAAACTGCAAACGTGCACAATTAAAGCTTAAGAACGGTCCCAAACACTGTCAGCTACAATGCTGGATACCCAAGTCTGTAACATTTAATCTATATCCACATTTTACATCTAGTGTATAATTCAACACACTCCTTAACATTCAGTGTCACAACTTCCTGAGCACTGTGGTCTGTTAAACAACTTTTATGACGTCTACTCTGTAATCATTTTTGCGCTACCTCATAGGATGAATATGATGAGGTGCACAATAAACTAGTCGGAAAATTTCATATATTCAATTGAACATTCTTCTCCAACAACGGCAATACAACATGTTACATTATGGTTCAGTTGGAGGAGCTTTGACCCAGAGCCGTGAAGGTGTTGCAGCACAAGTGGTCAGCCAACAGTGGACGGGACCTTCTGTTCTCATCCTCCCACAGTCGGGTGGGGCTGACATCCGGGTTCTTCACTCTTCATCCTCATCTCTCTGAAATTGGAACCTTTGTGACAGTTGAACCTCTACAGTATTGAACCTCCACTATCACTCCCACAATCACCATCACCACCAGAATCATCATCACCACCAGAATCACCGTCACCACCTAACATATAGTATCGATAATAATCACCACCAATAATTCCAACCGCTTTATTACGTTATTATCACAACAACCACAATCGACCGTAATTACCTTTTACCTACAATCATCAGTTCACTTCCTCTCAACCACAATCACCAGTCACTACTTCTCAACAAAAGCCACCAGTCACTGCCTCATAACCACAGCCACCGGTCAATGCCTCATAACCACAGTCACCAGTCACTGCCTCATAACCACAGTCACCAGTCACTGCCTCATAACCACAGCCACCAGTCACTGCCTCATAACCACAGTCACCAGTCACTGCCTCATAACCACAGTCACCAGTCACTGCCTCATAACCACAGTCACCAGTCACTGCCTCATAACCACAGTCACCAGTCACTGCCTCATAACCACAACCACCAGTCACTGCCTCATAACCACAGTCACCAGTCACTGCCTCATAACCACAACCACCAGTCACTGCCTCATAACCACAACCACCAGTCACTGCCTCATAACCACAACCACCAGTCACTGCCTCATAACCACAACCACCAGTCACTGCCTCATAACCACAACCACCAGTCACTGCCTCATAACCACAGTCACTACCTCTCAACCATAGCCAGCAGCATCCCCTCCAGTATCACCTGTACATCACTTACCAGTTTGCAGTTTAGTAGAAGGTTCGCTGACACAACGACTTGAAGTTCACGTCACACTGTCTGTCTCCCACAAAGTGAAAATCTCCTTGTACCAGCATCCGTGCACAGTCTGTCGGGCTACCGTCTGGGTCATTAGGTCCCCACTCACTAACAGTCACGGCACGATCGTCCACCCACTTTTGATCCCTCACTCCGACCCACACCTCTGTAAAGTTTGAACCATTGTAAACGTATAAGCAACTGAATGATTATATTTCTGATAATTATATAATGTTTGTTTAAAAGAATTATACTCAACGACAAATTATGTTTCAATCGGCCAAGGCAAATTTAAGTTAGAGAGCTCACTGACAATAATCGTGTACACTATACTAACGGTCTGATAGAAAATCTTGGAGGTAGTTTTGCAAAGTCTTGAAGTTTCCGGTGGCAACAAAGAGATCAGCACCCATGGTTATACAACAGTCTCTAGCATCGTCCCACGTCTTCTCCACGATGTTTAGGTATATACAACCCAGACCAGGCACCTCCAAGAAAGGATCTGCGCAGACTCGCATATCTGTAAATAGGAAAATAATTAATTAAAATTGTCCCTATAGCAGTACTTGATGAAAATTTCCGTCAGTAATGTTCCAACTGCGTCATCCACACAGTAGTGGACAGTTCACATTTTGATAACTTTCCTGTCAATGTTGTTCTTTCTCCTATCCTGTTCTTAATCTATATTAATGATTAATGACCTACTCAACATTCCTTCCAGCAGTAACTTCCTTTGCTGGTGTTGCTCAGTAACACAAAAGTTTATTCTGTAACTCTACTGCCCAAGCCCAGTCAAATCTCTCAGTTGATCACCTAAATTTTAGAGCTGCTTTAAACATTGTTGAGTTCTCAGCTCAGTGTTGAGCAAGTAACCCTGATACTCTCGACGCCTCCACTGCCCAAACTCTCGCAAACAGGATCATTTTACAGCCTTCACATGCACTCAGTAACATCCCCATTATACCAACTACTTATATCAATACCGTAATTAATCTTCTCAACAACCACCTCGCTTACAACAATGCAAATAATGCATCCACAAGATATTTTTCCTTCGGGCTCGTCCAAACATTGCATAATTTCTTACATTTTACTTCACCCATGTAGGCTCTCACGTGGGATATTAGGTGCTGCACAGTCCTACTTATTACTGTGAGACGAAATAATTCTAAAACAATTCTCATCAATAACCAGTCCCTCACTTCCTCCAGATATGACAGTTCAACACTTTTCCTGTGCCTTCATGTTTATTGTAAGATAGAGTAGTTGGGGTGCACATTAAGGAAAACCTGCTGACTAGAACAAGGAGCGGGAAACTCAGTAATAAATTATGGGATCTTACCTGAGGTTATTGGACCGAAAACTTTATTCCAGCACACCATGAGGGTACAGTCGTCCAGGTTGCTACTGCCATGATCATAAACGATGTCATTAACAACACACTCTGAAACAAGACGACACAAATACAGTACTTCAAGAGGTCAACGAGGGAGCCATGTGTGTGTGATAACATATTATATTTTCTGATATCATAAATCTTTGCCAGCGTCAATAACTGAGGATATTTAATGCACCATTATGTTGTAGTATTGTAGTGACGTAACGCACAGCTATTGTGAAGTGACAACTTACAATGTTAATGCTTCATTAGTCAGTTACCTGGTTGAGTAGGTTAATACAACAAGGTCACTAGGGCCAGGTAGGTTGTGTAAGTTAATGCAACAAGGTCACTAGGGCCAGGTAGGTTGTGTAAGTTAATACAACAAGGTCACTAGGGCCAGGTAGGTTGTGTAAGTTAATACTACCTGGTCACTAGGGCCAGGTAGGTTGTGTAAGTTAATACTACCTGGTCACTAGGGCCAGGTAGGTTGTGTAATGTGTAAGTTAATACTACCTGGTCACTAAGGCCAGGTAAGTTGTGGAAGGTAACACTCCAAAATCACTAGGACCAGGTAAGGTATTTCACCATAAAGTAGTCGGGTCTTGCAGGTGGTAGTGTCACCCAGGTTGGACTCGTCATCGTAGCCGCCGATCTTAGCGTCGTAGAGGGAACAGGTGTCGTCCTCGTAGGTGAACATGTACGACCATTCTGTCTGGGTTGCTTTTATGGCACAAATGGTCTGACTGTGAAAGTTGGTGGTGGTGAAAGACTTTGCGGGGGACAACTTAGAAGTGGAGATTTTTGCCGGGTACCATATCTTGGCCTCCGCGTTGACGTCTGGCACGGTGACCATCACCACCACCACAACGACCCACAACGACATCACCACACGAGGCCACATCTTGGACGACCTCCCTGAGCGAGTGCGAGGAGCAAACTGATGTGCAGTATCCACAAAATATTATTAGTCCCTGTATCGAGCGTCCTAAGAAATACTAATGTATCCATTTACAGTTCTTTAATGGATATAAGCCTGTTCGTGCATAGCACTTTACTTGTTCCTTTGAATTTTTGTTTTTATTAGTGGGTACTGTAAGTAATATTGTGGTCACCGTCTGAAAGTAAACTTGAAGAACAAATGAACTAAGAACTTTTTTATAAAGCCTTAGTCATCAAGTTCGCCTACACTTTACTATTTCCCCAAATAAAAGTAGGCAAACAGCACACAAACAGTCCACCAGTTTAAATGTTCCGAAAATGGAATAAAACAATCTTACAGTTTTCCAGGATCATGGAAAGGTTTTTAATGAAAGAGGATACAAGGTTGTCTTTTACTGAGAGTCTACAAGTTAGTTTCGTGGGTCAAGTTCCCGGGAGCCTCTCCTATGGCAAGTCGCCATCAACTGTGCATCAAATCTTGATCATGAAGGGCCAGGGGAAAGCAGAAACAGGAATAGATGAATTACATGAAAAATTCCGTCCCGAGAGAGATGCAAAATCTGGAGGATTAGAAAAAACAGCTCGAGAACGGTTAGAGTAGAGGACTGTGGTCGCCAACCAACAGATATAAGGATGGTATTCCGAATGATTGAGTGAGTATCGTTCCTAGTTCCCACTTCATCTAACTGGTCATGCTTTGTTGGTCCTCATGTATAGAGATCACTATATAATAAAGGGATTCTCTTTTTTTAGGTTTAAATATGTAGCATTTGTGTTATATTTATTCCATCTATACTCACATCAAAGTTAAGGTACCATCTTTGTGTTCTGCATAATTATATCACGAGCTTCTGAAATTGTTATTTTATGGAATGCTCTTCACCTTCCATTAAGGTTTTACAAATGAACGTCTTGAAGTATACCTGTACTAATGTCTAAGTGGTTTGTGATCACCAGGTACTTAACGTGAAGAACCTTTTAGCTCTCTCTCCTAAAACAATTCTCACCGTGGGAAAATGTTGAGGAGGAATGGAGGGTAAGGAATGGGCAGTGATGGGTGGTGGGAAGGAATGAGCATTGATTGGTGGAAGGGCAGGAATGGGCTGTGAAGGTTAGTGGAGAGGAATGGGCGGTGAAGGGTGGTGGGGATGAATGGAAAGTGATGGGTGATGGAGTAGGTATGAGCAGTGATAAATGATTGGGAGGAATGGGTAGTGATGGGTGGTGGATGAAGAATGAGCAGTGATGGGTGGTGGGGAGGAATGGGTGGTGATTTGGTGGTGGGGAGGAATGGGCAGTGATGGTTGGCGGGGAGGAATGGGTGGTGGGGAGGAATGGGTAGTGATGGGGGAGGAATGGGCAGTGATGGGTGGTGGGGAGGAATGGACAGTGATGGGTTTTGGGGAGGAATGGGCAGTGGTGGGTGGTGGTGGTGATAAATGAGTTATGGTGAAGTGAATAAATGTAAATCTATCTCTGTAAAGTATTTACATATTTCATATACAGTTTATAAATACTGCACATAAATCTAATTATACGTAAAGTATATATATATAATTATATATATATAATTATATATATATATATATATATATATATATATATATATATATATATATATATATATATATATATATATATATATATATATATATATATATATATATATAGATATATATACACTTCATTTTTAGTCCATATAACATGCGGACTTTGAACATATAATGAACGTGTTATATGGACTAAAAATAAAGTATATATGGTACCTCGTGTTTCATACCAGCTGGATTCGGTAAATGCTACTGACATCCACATAAGCAGCACGGGCAGTTCCCAATGAGAGGTTCACGGCGCCATCAGCTCGATGAACAGGCTTTGTGTGAAATATCACATAGTCTAGAACTGCTTTTAGTGCTCTTGTGGTATGGTCGGTAGCATTCCCTGGTCCCATGCATTAGGTCCAGGGTTCGAGTCCTGGCTGGTGAGATCGTTGATTATATATATATTTATAGAGAGAGCGCGTGATCCCTCAGTTAACGAAATTTCGGTTAACGAATTACCTTCCACAAAAATATTAAATTCGGTTTAACAAACAAAAATTCGGTTAACGAAATTTTTACGAAATCGTGTCAACATGTTTCGCCTGCTCACCAGCTGGAATATTAGTCCGCTAATACAGTAATCGGTTCTAGGGCTTAAATTCGTTCCCATTTGAGTAAATATCAAGAAGGTTCTACTATTCAATAATTTTTCAAGTTTTATATTAAAAATTTTAGTCATTTTAACACATATTTAACATAATTGCAGTACAGGAAACTAGTTTTTGGTGTGCCAATCAGCCACTTGACTCACCCAGCAAGGCGTCAGTTTGTATCTCTGGTCAGTGGTGGTAGCATCTTACTTGTGACTCTCTTTTTTTATAAACTATTTTTACGTTTTTACAGTACAATTATTGGTCATTCTGAAATTTATACAGGTATTACATATTGACAATATATAGTGCAGTGCAGTGTTGATTTAAAGAAAATAATCTTAAATTACACCGAGTGAACTTAAAATTTTATGGGTGAAATGACGGTATGAAGCATGGGGTGGTTTCTCTTCCATCCCCACTTCCTTCTCTTCTCCCTTCTCCTCCACCCCCACTTCTAATTCCCATCATCATCATCAACCAGGAGCCTTCTACATACACACCTCAAAGTAAGTGTACTTTACTGCATTTATTTTTACTTTGTATGTAATTTTCGGTGAGCTGGAACCAATTACCCAAAATCCCATTGAAACAATGGATTCGGTAAACAAAAATAGATCAGATTGAACGGTGCCCACAGTAGTGTTAGAACTGATTAACTCTTCATTTCAGTAACCGACAGAGCTACGAGTTGCCATCTACTATTTCTCGTTACATTTTACCAATTAAAACATAAGCATGTTCTCAAATTTTCCTATGCTTAAGTAAAATAAAGTAGACAAAAATGTACGGCGACAGAAGTTTATATAAAAGCAAACTCAAATTATATTGATAAAACAACAACAACAACACAGACGATCAAACTGTGTGACGCCATTGTAACTCTTACAAGTACTTTATGTGGAAAAGCCAAACAAAAGTACGTAGTTGAATGATGTTTTGCTCAATCTTACATAAGGCGTGATAGGCTGCATGTCATGTATACTGTAGTTGAGGAACTTGAGGGCCGCTTGTGGGCTACGGAGCACTGTACCGGTTGAGCACCCATGGTCTAGGATAATTAGTGACCATCTCTCCCAATAGACTTGAAAAAAAATAAAATAAAAAAATAAAAAATGGTCTCGAAAAGGTGTCCAGTAGAAATCCGAGTCCAAAGATATCTAAGACTTCGATCGAGACCTGAAAAAACAGTCTCTAGACCTGTGTGTGTGTGTGTGTGGGAAATGGTAATACAGTACTGCAAATGCAAAATATTTATTCGAAAATAACAGCAGGTCTTTAAATGAACAGTTATAGTTTTGTCAAGAGGGGCAGCTTGAAGGGCGAAGTTTCTGCAAAATGTTTAATTGAAGGGAAAAATCCACAAATTGGAGAAGGGAATTTTTTTCAAGTTAAAATTACTGTAGGGTATTTAGAAGTAGTTGGGTTAGGTTAGGTTAGGTTAGGTTAGGTTAGGTTAGGCTAGGCTAGGCTAGGCTAGGATAAGACTACATAACATAGATTAGGTTAGATTAGGGCTTCATAACTTAGGTTAGGTTAGGAGTGCATAACTTAGGTTAGGTTTGGTTAGATTAGGTTATGTTAGTTTAAATTAGGTTAGATTAGGACTGCATAACTTAGACTGGGTTAAGTTGGGTTAGGTTAGATTAGATTAGGTTAGAACTGCATAACTTAGATGAGGTTAGGGTAGGTTAGGTTAGGTTACGATTAGAAACAAATTAGATGAGTCTTGAATCGGTCTGTTTTGTGGTGGATGTCATATTTTCCTCACTATTAACCACACCCATCTCATTTACCTGTACCCACCACCACAGTGCTTTAGTCAAATGGGATGGGACCAACACCCCCCCCCCCTCCCCATTAAGAGACTCCAACCTACTGTAACCATTAGGGTGTGGCGCCCCGAGTCTCAGTGGGCCAACAAGCTTTAACATCACCCCTTAATGATACCCTCCCCCCCTCCCCCCTCCCCGACCTATAGAGAATTGCCCTTGGATCATGCGGCGACTACAAATCAATACACTATCCAGCCAAGGTGATAGAGTGAAGCAAGGGTAGAGAGGGGTTAGGAGGATAGGGTGAAGAATGGGGAAGGGTGGGGAGGAATAGGAATGGAGGTTTTGGGATGAATAATCAAGGTGAGGAAGGAGGGGGGGGGGGATGAGGGGTGGAGAGGTGAAGGGGAGGAATTGTGTAAAGGTTAAGCTAGGTTAGGTTATTCAGCTGAGAACTCAAAATATCTCATAAAATTTCACTCTGAACCTAACCTAACCAAATCAGTATGCAATTTAAGCAACAAAATCGGACTTAACACATTATCTCTTAACATAATATATACTGTGGTATAATATAAATAACCTTTTAACATCTCATCATTCCCTATTACTCATCCCATCACTCCCTATTACTCATCCCATCACTCCCTATTACTCATCCCCATCACTTCCTATTACTCATCTCATCACTCCCTATTACTCATCTCATCACTCCCTATTACTCATCCCATCACTCCCTATTACTCATCTCATCACTCCCTATTACTCATCCCATCACTCCCTATTACTCATCTCATCACTCCCTATTACTCATCTCATCACTCCCTATTACTCATCTCATCACTCCCTATTCTTCACTCACTACTCGTTGAAACTTTCCCACGGTTCTGCAGTGTTTAAATGTAGTAAAATTAGATTTGTTTTTCTCATATTAATGTGTTTACTAAAGAACATTAACTCAGGTTAATTTATTGGTCATTAAAATGTTTGGTCACGAGAACTTCACGATGTTGGGCGCTTGTTCTGAGTTATGACTAGGAACACGCGAAAAATCATAGTTGTGCTGCTTTTAGTGTTAAAGGGGTAACTCACCCGTGGCAGGAAGCAGCAGCCTACCCGGCACATCAACAGCGAATTAGATCATATGTTGGTGACGTCATATAATTGATATTGATACTGAAACAGTTTATTTAGCCAGAAAAATGTAGATACAGAGTCGATATTAATAACATTATTAACATGACTGAGTCGGTTGAGAGCCTGAGGTCTCTTGAAGGTACCTGATATACACTGTACATTTATCTCAAGGAAGTATTATGTAACATTTGGTATCGTCTGGAATAGTACACATAACATGGTGGTAGTAAGAACATATCAGAATGTTACCACGATTATCACTTCGTTTATTTATTTATTTTATTTTCATGGCTTTTGCATACATCCTCCTGTCCTGCTCATCGTTTGACCAAACCCACGCCTTGAATTTTTGGGTTTTCTTTTTAACTTTGTCGACCGCCGCATAGTTTATGTGTTGGGGTCCCCTCGTATTCCTAGAGGCACTGGGTTTGGTCTTGGCTATATATTTATCGATCAAATGGTTCACTTTACTAGTTATGATATTCAGCATAATGTCTGCGATCTTATGCCTTAGTGACTCAGGCCTGTGGATACCCCTCATACCTACTGAACTCACATTCCTCTGGGTCGATTCTCTTGTTCTTGTACTGTACAACAGTTCTACAACTCCTACAATATCGGGTTGATGTACCTTCGGTAGTGTTTCAAACTTCTCTCTCTTATCAAGGAACGTGTCAGTATTAGTGTACTGTACTTGATATTCAAGCCAGAATTTATTCTCGGTAAAGTCTCCGCTCCTAGCAGTAACTCCATTCTCAGAAGCTGCAGCATTTGCTAAGTACACTGTATTTTGCAGGGTGTGGTTAGACATGTCATTGTTTACTCGGTGCTCGCCTCCTCGTGGGTGGGAGGTAGAGCTGGTGCCTCCTCCCGGGTGGGAGGTAGAGCGGGTGGAGGGCGTACCCCGTGGCTCCGTGTCTGCACTGTTGCTTCCAGTACCCTCCCCCTGGATATAACCCATGTACATCCGTCCCCGTTCTTCCTCGACTTCTCCCTCTTCTGCTTCAACCCCTGCAGGAGCTTCTTGTGCTGTTCCCTCTGCATTACCGTGCGATCTGGGTGTATGAATACACTCCGAAATGTCTCGCTCTTTGTATCATGAGTTCTGAGTGGCTGGGCACCACAAACGAAGCACTGAATCAGGAGTCGAGCTTGGAGCCACATTTCTCTGAACCATCTGTGATTTTTGTTGATCAGCTGAATAAAACGTTTTGCTGGCTTCTGGGTGAAGCAACCGTTTGTTAGTGGAGATGGCATGGCGAACCATCTCTTATCATTACATCAAGTAGATGGAAGTTTCGATCGGGTGGTTCAGCGTCTGGGAGTCGCCCAGCTGGTCACTTAAAGGTGCCAGCACTTTCTTATGGTGTCAAATTAAGTAAAACATTGCCAGCTATCTGATTGGCGTTATTACTATGTCTGCAAGCGACGCTTTATATCAAGGGGTAAAAGCTTCAACAATCACCCTACAAAGTGTATGCTGTTCGTACCGGGAGATGGTTCAGCGTGTGGTGAGATGTGGATGAATCCTTAGGACCAGGGACAGCCAGACGTGGAGGGAGGAGCCGGCCAGCAGTGAGACGGTTTCAGAGTGATTTATAGTGCATGTGACGGAAGCAATCGCTTACAAAAATGCCCTGAATTAATATATCCAGTTGTCATGATTATAAAAATATGGCACGCCACTGCGTACTGTTGGTGTTGAAAAATATAAGGCATGTCGTTGTGTATATTTCTCCTACAACTATTTCTCTCTCTCCAATCTACGTCAATTCTGAGGAAGGCCCATTAACTGTAGCAGAAATGTTGATGATCGGGACGAAATAATGAGTCAGATCTGATAGTCATTCAGTAGAACCACAAAAGTGATTTGTCATAGTGCCATGTTTAGGCATTGCATCAGGTGTTGCATCAAATCTCCACGTCTGATTACCGGATCTTTCTCCCCAAACCATTATCCGGTTTAGTATTTTCCATACGAGTTTTTTAACATGGGTTTAGAGGATTATGTTTATTAGATTGAACACCCAATTCCGTGTCCATGACCCAACCTTATATGGGTTGTTCAGTTTGGCGTATAGAGATGTCTCCAACTGTGTGTATATTGGTGCCTTCAGCCTCTCACTGGTATTCAAGCAAGTCGGCGGCTCCGGCGATTGTCAGGGAAACAAACAAACAACATCAGAAGCTAAACGCGTAACAATATAAGCAACTAACACCGGCAGCTCAAACCAGTTTTGATGATGGAACATGCAAGATGAAAAGTTAGGGTAGTTAATTCCTGTAAGATGGGCTGCCGCTGATACCTCGTGATTTTCTGCTAATTTTATCTTTGTTTTAAACCAAACCATTTCCAGTGAGTTTTGAACTCCAGTGTAAGAGGTGAAATACCTTGTTCACCTGACAGTCAAAGTTTATTGTAGCTACAGAAACAATCGATCCATTTTGAGCAATACCTGCTGGTCGTCAGGAGGTCGGTGTGGGGGGGGAAGTGGTAGTGAAGTGAAGTGTTTTGTAAGTGGTGGCGGGGAAGTGTCTGTGGTGGTAGTGAAGAAATCACTTCAAGGCAACCCCTAATCAACAACGAAAAAGGTTTTGGGGACAAGCAGAATAACATAGTTTTGTACAGGTGAACAGTTACCAATAAGGAAGTACTAAATAGTTTACTTTCCATAATATCACCGTATTTACCGTGTTAAAAAATGATTTGGAATTTTCGCAAGATATTCACCGATATTAGGAAACGAAGAAGAGAAAATTTGAAGAATGTCACTATCAGAAAAAGAGGATATCCAAGAAGATAAATATCCATATAGTAAAAGACAAAAAACCTCAGGGCTACGAAATTTTCCTGAGTCTGAAAGAGTGTGGTCAGGATTAGTGGACCCCTCATAAATTTAGATGGCAAAATTATTAGACGGAGTTGCCAGAATTTAGTGGTGTATCAGGCAAATGTGAAAATCTATGTCCAAAAAGGGTGACAGAACATCAGCGGCCAAATCAATGGGCCGATTAGTTTGACGTCAGTAGGGGGCAAAACCCTGAACTGACCAGATAGTAATAGGCTTGGTTGACCTGTAGTGTGTGATGGCAAAGTTCTGTCGAGAGTTACTACCTACCTCATCATCCATGAATCGATTCCAGCCTTTCAAAAATCCTTTCCATATGCCCAGCATCCACGCACAAAGTTGTTAAGCTTGTTCCACTGTCCACCACCCTGTTTAAACGCTCCTTCTCTCTCAAACCCAAACTTATCCACTGGGAAACTGCTGTTACAGATATTATAAGAACCTTATCTATATCTCTATATTGATTTTTCACCACCTAAGTATTTCCTCACTCACAACTATCAACGAATTATTTTGGTTAATAATTCATTTCACCATCGTTCACACCATTTTATCTATCACCACAAACCTTCTCATCATCACCAAAATCACTACACTCCATCACGGACAATCGTGAATCAGCCTGAATTGTGTCTTTATAAAAACCAACCCACATTATGGTGGTAGTCAGAGCTGTCTATATGTTTAGGCACTAAACCACGGCTCATAGGTTGAAGCTGGCCGGGTGGGTGATGCACTGGTATAAACATGGACAGTCTGTAATATACAGAAGTATGGTTCATTCATGGACGGGCTAATGCATTACAATACCATCCACATTTATATCAATATTTTTAAGTTGTTGTTGAGGTTTTAACGCCATTGCAATTAGATGAGGCTTATGAAGCTAACGTAGAGACATGAGGACAAGATATTGAAAATACGAGAGTGGGAAATCATTACTAGAATATTTGCCAAACACAGGTTGGTATGGACATTAATAATAACTGAATGCCTCTTTTATATAGCTCTGGGAGCTCTCTTGGGACGGAGACAATACAGAGGCATGGTTCACAAACCAAGCCCAAGCACTCGGGTCCTGGGGGAGACAACCAAGCTAGCCTGGTTTCAGGTTCCCAAAGTCCAATGTATCTGGGTCCAAATGTAGGTCTCTTATAGGGTTGAGAAGTCTGCAGCATCACAAACAGTCATAGTAATTTCAAAACGACAAGCAATTTAATTCCCTGCACAATATTATATTTGAAAAGATATTAAATAAGTCAGAAAATAAAACGCAACATTGGTTATTCTGGTTGCAGATGGTGTTGTGTTGTTAACCGAAGAAACTTTGAATACAGTGACCCGAGATTATGTTGTCCGAATAGGTTGACTTCTTCGACCTTTTCCCTGACCAACGTTTATCTCTGCAACAGGCAGCATTAAAGAAGGAATAATATCACCAAATATAGTTGCCAAAACTTATGACGAGCGAATTGGCGCCTTCTATAGGTGGAAATGATCAGTAGGAAAAAATATATGAAGGAAAGAGGTATGATAGTTTATAAAATGCCAGAATAGACATGTAAACTGCTGTACACTGAAGAGAAAAAAGAGACACCCCATTATATACCATGGAAAAAAGAACAAATATTGCATGAGGAAGGTGTTTAAGGATCAAATTATACATTTCAATATTAATAAGGCGAGGACCACGGTAGCGGCACAAATTGTTACCTTTACTGTAATAAGATTTAAATACCATGTTGAGTTGATAAGAGAGAGCAACTTTTCTAGACCATTACAAATTGCGTAAATTGCACCATGTATGCACTTTTTGACCCGATTCAATGTTGACACTGGTGTGTTAAGTACTATCTGTCGCCATGGCCACCGTGGCAGTAACGTTAGAAGGATGGAGGTTCTCGGTTCGGACGCCAAAATGATCAGAAGTCGTTGAACCGACGATATATGATTTTTAATGGTTCGGGCAAAATTTTAGTCATGCGTTGGGGCTGGTGCAATGGAATTCATTTCATTATAAGAAAAGAAGTTGCGCCTGCCGCGTATTCGGAAAAGTTTAATATCTGGGCACCCAGAGAAGCTGGAGCAGTGACCATAAGAGCATGCAGTTCAGAAGACGAATGAAAAAACAAGAATCGAGAGACTTAATATGGATTAACCCTCGCAGGAAGCGACCTGAAAGCGCTGTTGGTAATGAGGGAAGGACCACAGGCATGGTGCAGGCGAGGGAAGACATGGGCAAGTGGGGAGATGGGAGGGAAGTGGACTTGTTGTTGTGTGGTAGAGGTAACATATGGTGGCGTTGTGTGCAGGAGTGAGGGAAGGACTAACAAGTGTGTGTAGGGAGTGAGGAAGGACTGCAGTATGTTGTGTGAGAGGGGAGTGTAGGAAGGACTTATGTTATGTTGGGGCAGGTGAGGAAGGACATGTGTGTTGTGGTGGAGGAGGAAGGACTCTCAGTATAAGGTGAGAGTGGAGGAAGGAATTTAAAAGTGTGTGGGAGTGAGGTGGGATCTTGAAGACATGTTTTGTGGAGGAGAAGGACTTGCTGGTGTTGCAGGGGAGAAGGACATGAAGTTTTGTGTAGGAGTGAGGGAAGGACTTGATATGTTGTGCAAGAGTGAGGGAAGGATTTGGTATGTTGTGTGGGAGTGCGGGAAGGATTTGGTATGTTGTGTGGGAGTGAGGGAAGGACTTGGTATGTTGTTCAGGAGTGAGGGAAGGACTTGCAGTGTGGTGTAGGAGTGAGGGAAGGACTAGTAGTATTGTGTAAGAGTTAGGGATGGACTTGGTATGTTTTGTGGGAGTGAGGGATGAACTTGTAGTATTGTGTAGGAGTGAGGGATGGACTTGGTATGTTGTGTAGGAGTGAGAGAATTTCGTCGCAAATGCTCTATCTCATTCACCAGACTGAAAATAAAACACAAGTGTCTTATCGTTGGGGAGGGAGTTTTATAAGACACTGAATAAAATTGATTGAGAGGTAATTACACTTTCTTCTTCATTAGGAAAGATTATATTTTATATATATATTCCTGTATGTAAACATTGTCTAGTATGTTATATATATTAATTTATAATAAGTATGTAATAAGTAAATCAGCTTAACGTTGTGCATTTGTTAGGTAAAATAGTATGGTATTTGGCGGCATGGTATCCACATTGTGTGGGTCACGGCAAGTGCAGGGAGATAGACGAGCCTGGCTGGTTTTAGTGTGTGGTGCAAGTGTGGCACAATTGGTCTGGACTCAGGATATATTTATATGGAGATAAGTGGTGTATACTTTTGTACTTTTTTAATGTATGGTGAGGCTCAGGTTTGTGTTAATTTAGGCTGTGGTCATCTGTACTGACTTAAATTGTTCCTTTACCTGACCTTTGTTTGTGGTCTCTTAACTTTATAATGCTAAGTTATGCATTTCATGATTCATCTTCAACATGATACCTATATTTTGAGTTAATCTGAGGGTTATTATTGAGAATGTGGTGGAGATAATATAAGAGTCATTATAGTGTTTACCCTGCTTGTTGTTGTGACCACTCGTGTGACTTGTGACTTGACTAGTGGTAAATTCTTGATAAGGAGGACTGCTGGCATAACAGTATGAAGAAAGAGTGATATTAATACTTGTCGCCCTGCAATATATACAAAAAAACTATTTTTGGTTAATAAAATTTTAATTTCACAGGTATTAACAGAAAATACTACTCCAGGGAGGATGAGGACCATAACTTGGTGTACAGATGACGAGGCAACATCAAGATGGACAAGAGAAACGATCAAGAGTACAGTAAAGGATGAACATTCTCTAAATAACTCAGTCTACCAAACATGACAGGAAGTTCTATTGTATATATGTAAGTGTTGGTTAAATACGACCACATAAATACTAAAACAGATTATAACAGTGTGTTGAAATCTTATCTACTGACTACTGTAGCACTGTAGGATTGAGGAAAGAACAAGCAATGTTATAAGAGTGAGGGAAGGACATGCGTTGACGTGGAGGAGTGAGGAAAGGTTATGCGGTGTTGTGTAGGAGTGAGGAAAGGACATGAAGTGATGTGTAGAAGTAAGGGGAGGACTTGCAGGGTTATGTAGACGAGGGAAGGACTTCTAGTATTGAGGGATGGACTTGCAGTGTTGTGTAGAAATGAGGGAAGGACTTCTAGTATTGTGTAGGAGTGAGGGAAGCACTTGTGGTGTAGGAGTAAGGGAAGGACTTGTAGTGTGGTGTATGAGTGAGGGAAGGGCTTGTAAATGTGGTGTAGTAGTGAGAGAAGGACTTGTAGTGTGGTGTAGGAGTGAGGGAAGGACTTGTAGTGTATTGTATGAGTGAGGGAAGGGCTTGTAGTGTTGTGTAGGAGTGAGGGAAGGACTTGTAGTGTGGTGTAGGTGTGAGGGAAGGATTTGTAGTATTGTGTACGAGTGAGGGAAGGACTTACAGGGTTGTGAAGGGGTGAGGGAAGGATTTGCAGGGTTGTGTATGAGTGAGAGAAGGAGTTGCAGTGTGGCGTAGAAGTGAGGGAAGGACTTGCAGTGTTGTGTATGAGTGATGGAAGGACTTGCAGTATTGTTTGTGAGTGAGGGAAGGACTTGTAGTATTGTGTAGAAATGAGGGAAGGACTTGCAGGGTTGTGTAGGAGTAAGGGAAGGACTTAAATGGTTGTGAAGGAGTGAGGGAAGAACTTGCATGGTTGTGTAGGAGTACTTGTAGTAATGTGTAGGACTCAGGGAAGGAGTTGCAGGGTTGTGTAGGAGTGGAAGGTGTTGCAGGTGTGTGTATGAGTTAGGGAAGGACATGCAGGGTTGTGAAGGAAGACTTGCAGGGTTGTTTAGGAGTTAAGGAAGGACATGCAGGGTTGTGTGTAGGAGTAAGGGAAGGACTTGCAGGGTTGTGTAGGGTGAAGGAAAGACTTGCAGGGTTGTGTAGGAATGAAGGAAGGACTTGCAGGGTTGTGTAGGAATGAAGGGAAGGACTTACAGGTTTGTGTAGGAGTGGGGAAGGACTTGCAGGGTTGTAGAGAATGAATGAAGGACTAGCCGGTTTGTGTGTAGGAGTTGGAAGGACTTGCAGGGTTGTGTAGGGTGGGGAAGGACTTGCAGGGTTGTGTAGAAGTAAATGAAGGACTAGCAGGTTTGTGTAGGAGTGAGGAAGGACTTGCACTATTGTGGTAGGGTGAGGGAAGGACTTGCACTATTGTGTAGGAGTGAGGGAAGAACTTGCACTATTGTGTAGGAATGATGGAAGGACTTGCACTATTTTGTAGGAGTGAAAGAAGGACTTGCAGGGTTGGTTAGGGTAGGAAAGACATGCAGGGTTGTGTAGAGGTGAGGGAAGGTCTTGTAGGGTTGTGTAGGAGTAAGGGAATGACTTGCAGGATTGTGTAGTAGTGAGGGAACGACTTGCAGGTAATGTAGGGAGTGAGGGAAGGACTTGTGGTGTAGGAGTGAGGAAGGACTTGTCGTGTTGTGTATGAGTGATGGAAGGACTTGTTTGTATTGTCGTGAGAAAGGACTTGTCGTGTGGTGTAGAGGTGAGGGAAGGACTTGCAGGGTTGTGTCGCAGTGGGGAGAGGACTTGTAGTATGTGTATAGTGAGGGGAAGGACTTGGTGTGGTGTAGGAGTGAGGAAGGACTTGGTGTGTGTAGGGTGGGGAAGAGTTGTAGTGTTGTATAGGGTGAGGAGGGACATGCAGGGGTTTGTAGGGTGAGGGAAGGACTTGCAGGTTTGTGTGGGGAGTAGAGAAGGACTTGTAGTATATTGTATGATTGAGGGAAGGACTTGTAGTGGTGTGGGAGTGGGGAAGGACTTTTCAGGGTTTGTTAGTAGAGATGAGAAGGACTTACAGGTGGTTATGGAGTTAGTAAGGGAAACTCTTGCAGGGTTGTGTAGGAGTGAGAGAAGGATTTGTAGTGTGGTGTAGGAGTGAGGGAAGGACTTGTTGTGTTGTATATCAGTAGGGAAGGACTTGCAGGGTTGTGTAGGAGTAAGGGAAGGACTTACAGGGTTATGAGGGAGTAAGGGAAACTCTTGCAGGGTTGTGTAGGAGTGAGAGAAGGATTTGTAGTGTGGTGTAGGAGTAAGTGAAGGACTTGCAGGGTTGTGAAGGAGTGAGAAGAAGGACTTGCAGGGCTGTTTAGGAGTGTGAAGGACTTGAAGTGTGGTGTAGGAGAGAGGGAAAGGACTTGTAGTGTGGTGTAGGTGTGAGAGAGGGACTTGCAGTGTTGTTTAGGGGTGAAAAAAGGACTTGTAGTATTGTGTAGGAGTAAGGGAAGGACTTAAAAGGTTGTGAAGGAGTGAGAGAAGGACTTGTAGTATATTGTATGAGTGAGGGAAGGACTTGTAGTGTGGTGTTGGGTAGGGAAGGACTTTTAGTGTGGTGTAGGAGTGAGGGAAGGACTTGTGGTGTAGGAGTAGAGAGAAGGACTTGTAGTGTGGTGTGGTGGGGAAGGACTTGTAGTGTTGTGTAGAGGTGGGGAAGGACTTGTAGTGTTGTGTAGGAGTGAGGGAAGGACTTGAGTGTGGTGTAGGGTGGGGAAGGACTTTTGAGTGTGGTGTGGGGAAGGACTTGAAGTGTGGTATTGGAGTAGGGGAAGGACTTGTAATGTGGTGTAGGGGTGAGGGAAGGACTTATAAAGAGTGACCATATAGACAGTGGCGTTGCGTAACTTATAACTTCTAATACACTGTTGTAATCTTTTATATGGATTAGTAACTAGACAGTCAGGAAGTATTTTGCACAACTTAATTATTTTGGACTTTAGTTTCATCTTCATTTGCAAAACAAAATATTTTATTCTTCCTGGCAGTAAAATACAAGATGTTAGTTTAAGATTTTACTGTTTAATTAAGTAATTGTTACAGCTTTACAACATGCAACCAATGAACATTTTCTGTAATCAAACTTTTGAGATTGTAAAAAAAATTGTATTTGTTGTAAATGTTCTGAGGCAATGTCACTCCTAGGGGCTATGTGAGGCCCCCAGGGCTTGTATGCCGCCGCCACGGACTGTTTGGCTAATTAGGGCTGTGTGATGATCATAGGTGGTTGTATAATAGATTTAAGGACTATGTAAGGTTGTCAGGGGTAGACTGATCCAACCAGAGGCTGTTGTGGCTATATTGTGAATATCAACTTGGAGATATGTGAGGCTCTTAGAGAGCTACTGTACTTGTGACTGAGGGGTTAATTGATGCTCTAATGTCTGTGTACAGAAAAAGATGAATATATCTAAATAAGTCAGTCTACCGACATGACAGGAAGTTGTGTGTATTATATTTACTGTTGGTTCGATCTTTATAAATGCTAAAATAGATTATAACGGTGTATTGAAAGTTTATCTACTGATTACTGTAGGACAGGGAAGGACATGCAGTATTGTGTAGTATTGAGGGAAGGACTTCAGTATTGTGTAGGAATGAGGGAAGGACTCGTAGTGTTGTATAGGACCTAGGGAAGGACATGTAGTGATGTTCGTAAATGAGGGAAGGACTTGCTGACCTCCTAATGAATGAGAGGAGGACTTACTTACCTGCTAAGGAGTGACAGGAGGATTTGCAGTGTTTTATAGGAGTGAGGGAAGGACATGCAATGTTGTGTAGTATGAGGGAAGGTGTCGCTGTGATGTGTAGGAGTGAGGGAAGGACTCACTGATGTGTAGGAGTGAGGGAAGGTCTCGCTGTGATGTGTAGGTGTGAGGGAAGGACTCACTGTGATGTGTAGGAGTGAGGGAAGGACTGATTGTGAGCTGTAAAGTGAAGGGCTTCTGTTTTGCCAATGAGGCAGACTACTGGTGATGACGTCATTGCTCTTGTGGTCTGTTCCACCATTGACGCAGACTACTAGTGGTGACGTCACTGCTGTGGTCCACCAATGGAATGCCCAAGGTGACTTCAGCTCACTTAAAATACAGAGAACTTGTGAGAAAATGTTACAAGCAAGTTGTAATGATTTAATAAGAACTGAAAATTACAGTAAATTCTTGAAGTAGCAACTTTTAATCCATGTCCAGAAAGAGTAAAATAGTTCGTTATACAAGTGGAAATAAAACTGAAGTAAAATAAGTCAACACTGTCATAACATTGTTGAAGTTACGATGTCTTCTACAGTAGTTTCATCTTCATTTAAAAAACAATGTTTTCTAGCTGGCACACACACTAAAATAGAGATGCCAGTTTAAGAATTTATAAATTATCAGTTATTTATTTATTACGTGTTCACAACTTACTTTGTAACCATTTTTTCCTCAATTTTGTAATGTATTTTGTTTTGTTTTCAAATGTTATACATATTAAAATTAATTACAAGGCAGTGTATCTTCAAGGGATAAGTGATGTTTGTGGCAACTTGGGATGTGTGAGTCTCTTAAGAGCTATCTGTGTCTCAGGAGGCTGATTGATTCTCCCCTAAGACCTACATGATGCTTCGGACAGGGCCTCAACCAGGGAAATTTCAGGTTTTCAGGGGGGGAAACTGATATATGGAAAAAATAAAGGATTTTCAGTATTATATGCATATTATTTGGAATGCACTTTTTGAGGCAGACAATCTTGGAAAGGAGGGGGGAAATGACATTCTGACATATGGTGAAAGGGGTGCATGGGGCAAACAAGGTTGAGAACCACTGTTCTAGGGGGCTTAAAAGTAGGTAGTTGTGTGCAGCTAGTAAGGGCTATGTGATGACACTAAAGGCTGTCTGTCACTGCTAGGGACAGTGATGCTGCCAAGGGCTGGGTGCCGAGGCTTGTCTGGGCCCTACCATATGATGATAGGCGAGACAAGTTACCAAAGTACACTGGTAGGCTTGCATGTGATCAGGTTGGGTCCTTTATGGGACCCTGTGTACACAGGTTGTAGTGCCATAAGGAACCTACCTAGTAGTAACGTGGTGTCAATCATTACAATAAATATTTGTATAGCAATAATGTGTCGAATAAATGAAAAAAGAGATATTTTTTCTTTCTTTATCATAATCCTAATAAAAAGTAGAAATCAAAGATTCAAAGACAAAATGATAAAAGCCAATTTTTATACTTTTCCCGAAAAGTAGAAAATCTACGTCACCGAAAATAAATACGATCTTTTGACAAATCCAATTTACGATCTTTTAATTGTTGTAGCTCGAACTTAAGAGAAAAAATAACCTTCGATTTTTCTAATTCACAAAGATCGTAAGTATCTACTCAGGAAAGTGATTATCGACTTTTGAGGGAAATGATTATCGACTTTTCGTAAATATTACCTAATTTTTACAAGTAGATTATCATAGAAAACGGGAAATTTGTATCACAAAAATGGAAATATCTCACTGCGGAAAGTTGGTTATCTACTTATCATAGAAACGGAAATTTATATCATAGAAAATGGGAAATATCTACTTTCCGGAAAGTTGGTTATCTACTTTCCCGAAAATTAGATATCTACTAGGAAAGTAGATTATCGACTTTTGAAAGTAGATTATCGACTTTGGGTAAAATATTACCTACTTTTAATGAGTAGATTATCATAGAAAACAGAAATTTGTATCAGAAAATGGAAATATCTACTTTCCGGGAAAGTTGATTATCTACTTTCCGAAAAGTAGATTATCTACTAAGGAAAGTAGATTATCGACTTTTGGGAGGTAGATTATCGACTTTTGGGTAAATAACCTACTTTTTAATGAGTAGATTATCATAGAAAACGGAAAATTTGTATCACAATGGGAAATATCTACTTTCCGGAAAGTCGGTAATAACTTTCGAAAGGAGATTATCTACTTTTCGGAGAAAGTAAATTATCGACTTTTCGGGGTAGATTATCGACTTTTTGGTAAATATTACCTACTTTTAATTAGTAGATTATCATAGAAACAGGAAATTTGTATCTGAAAATGAAATATCTACTTTCCGGAAAGTTGGTTATCTACTTTCCGAAGTAGATTATCTTTTACGGAAAAAGTAGATTATCGACTTTTCAGGGAGTAGATTATCGACTTTTGGTAAAATATTACCTACTTTTAATTAGTAGATTATCATGAAAACGGAAATTTGTATCACAGAAAATGGGAAATATCTACTTTCCGAGGAAAGTTGGTTATCTACTTTCAAAGTAGATTATATCAAAATGATTATCGACTTTTTGAGGTAGATTATCGACTTTTGGGTAAATATTACTACTTTTAAGAATAGTTATCATAGAAAACGGAAATTTGTATCAATGAAATATAGGAGAGAGTCATACAACTTTCCGGAAAGTAGATATTTCCCATTTTCTGTGATACAAATTTCCCGTTTCTGCAATCTACTAATTAAAGTGGAATTTTCAAAAAATCAAGTAGATAATCTTTCGGGAAAGTTGATTACCATTTCAAAAGTGGAATAATTTCATTTTAAAGTAGGAAATATTTTACCAAAAATCGATAATCTACCTCCCCGAAGTTGATAATCTATCCGAAAAGTAGATAATCTCCTTTCGGGAAAGTTGGTTACCGACTTTCCCGAAAATGAATATTTCCCATTTCATAAATTTCCCGTTTTTCTATGATAATCTACTCATAAAAATATAATATTTTTTAAAGTCGATAATCTACCTCCCCAAATGATCAATAATCTACAAATCTACTTTTCAGGAAAGTAGATAATAACTTTCGGAAAGTAGATATTTCCCATTTTCTGTGATACAAATTTCGTTTTTCTGATAATCTACTAATTAAAAAAGTAGGTATATTTTACCAAAAGTCGATAATCTACCTCCCGAAGAATGATAATACTTTTCCGAAAAGTAGATAATCTACTTTCGGGAAATAACCAACTTTCGGAAAGTAGATATTTCCCATTTTCTGTGATACAAATTTCCGTTTTCTATGATAATCTACTATAAAAGTAGGTAATATTTTACCAAAAGTCGATAATCTACCTCCCGAAAAGTTGATAATCTACTTTCCAGAAAAGTAGAAAAAATCTCCTTTCGGAAAGTTGATTACCAACTTTCCCAGAAAAGTAGATATTTCCCATTTTTTTGTGATACAAATTTCCCGTTTTCTATGATAATCTACTTCTTAAAAGTAGGTAATATTTTACCAAAGTCGATAATCTACCTCCCCAAAAGTCGATAATCTACTTTTTCCGAAAAGTAGATAATCTACTTTTCGGGAAAATGAATAACCAACTTTCCCGGAAAGTAGATATTTCCCATTTCTGTGATACAAATTTCCCGTTTTCTATGATAATCTACTAATTAAAAGTAGGTAATATTTTACCAAAAAGTCGATAATCTCCTCGAAAGTTGATAATCTACTTTCCCGAAAAGTAGATAATCTACTTTTCGGAAAGAGATAACCAACTTTCCCAGAAAGTAGATATTTCCATTTTCTGTGATACAAATTTCCCGTTTCTATGATAATCTACTATTTAAAAGTAAGGTAATATTTTACCAAAAGTCGATAATCTACTTCCCCGAGTCGATAATCACTTCCGAAAGTAGATAATCTACTTTTCGGAAAATGAAATAACCAACTTTCGGAAAGTAGATATTTCCATTTTCTATGATACAAATTTCCGTTTTCTAAAGTTGATAATTCGACAAAAGCAGATAATCTATTGTTAGATAACCAACTTTCCGAATGCAGATATTTCCATTTTTCTGTGATACCGTTTTCTATGATAACTATCACTCAAAAGTAGGTACATTTTATCAAAAATGATAATCTACCTCCTCGAAAGTTGATAATCTACTTCCCGAAAAGTAGATAATCTTCGGGAAAGCATACTGACTGCAGAAAGGTAGATATTTCCCATTTTAGATACAAATTTCCTGTTTTCTATGATAATTCATCTCTTAAAAGTAGGTATTTATTTTACCTTAAAAGCTGATAATCTACTCCCCAAAAGTCGAGGTTCCATTTGAAAAGAGATAATCTACTTTTCGGGAAAGTAGATAACCAACCTTCCGAGAAAGTAGATATTTCCCATTTCTGTGATAATCCAGCGATCAACTCCCAGAACTGGCACGACCAGGAACTGACTGTCTAATTAAAACAAAGAACAGGATGGTCTTTGATGGATGTTGGCGAATGATTTCTGCCCAGTGCTCTGAATGTCAAAGTGAAGAAATTAAACCAAGCGCGGCAAACGGCGGAGTAACTACTTTTCGAAAGTTGGTTACCGACTTTCCCAGAAAGTAGATATTTCCCATTTTTGTGATACAAATTTCCCGTTTTCTATGATAATCTACTCCTTAAAAGTAGGTAATATTTTACCCAAAAGTCGATAATCTACCTCCCCAAAAAGTCGATAATCTACTTTCCCGAAAAGTAGATAATCTACTTTTCGGGAAAGTAGATAGCCAACTTTCCCGGAAAGTAGATATTTCCCATTTTCTATGATATAAATTTCCCGTTTTCTATGATAAGTAGATAACCAACTTTCCCAGAAAGTAGATATTTCCCATTTTTTGTGATACAAATTTCCCGTTTTCTATGATAATCTACTTCAGAAAATTAGGTAATATTTACGAAAAAGTCGATAATCTACTTCCCCAAAAAGTCGATAATCTACTTTCCTGAAAAGTAGATACTTACGATCTTTTGTGAATTAGAAAAATCGTAAGTTATTTTTTTCTCTTAAGTTCGAGCTTACAACAATTAAAAAGATCGTAAATTCGGATTGTCAAAAGATCGTATCTACTTTTCGGTGACGTAGATTTTCTACTTTTCGGGAAAGTATAAAAATTGGCTCTTTATCATTTTTGTCTTTGGAATCCTTTTGATTTCTACTTTTTTATTAGGATTGTGATAAAGAAAGAAAAATATCTCTTTTTTCATTTATTCGACACATTAAGTTGCTATACAAATATTTATTGTAATGATTGACACCACGTTACTGCTAGGTTAGGTTGCCCTTATGGCACTACAACCTGTGTACACAGGGTCCCATAAAGGCGACCCAACCTGGATCATGCAAGCCTACCAGTGTACCTTGGTCGACTTGTCTCGCCTATCACTATGGTCGGGGGCTCAGACAAGCCTCGGCACCCAGCCCTTGGCAGCATCACTGTCCCTAGCAGTGACAGACAGCCTTTAGTGTCATCACATAGCCCTTACTAGTTGTACACAACTACCTACTTATAAGCCCCCTAGAAGCATCATGTAGATCTTAGGGGAGAATCAATCAGCCTCCCCAGAGACACAGATAGCTCTTAAGAGCCTCACACATCCCCAAGTTGCCACAAACATCACTTATCCCCTTGAAGATACACTGCCTTGTAATTAATTTTTAATATGTATAACATTTGAAAAAAAATATATAATGACAAAAGTTTGTCCAGAGGAAAAATTCATTGGTTACAAAGTAAGTTGTGAACACGTAATATATAACTAACTGATACTTAAGGTAAATTCTTAAACTGGCATCTCTTATTTCAGTGCTGTGCCAGCTAGAGTAAAACATTGTGTTATACAAATGAAGATGAAACTACTGTAGAAGACATCGTAACTTCAACAATGTTATGACAGTGTTGACTTATTTTGTACTTCAGTTTTATTTCTACTTATATAACGAACTATTTTACTCTTGCTGGCACTGCATTAAGAGATGCTAGTTTAAGAATTTACTGTAATTTTCAGTTCTTATTAAATCATTACAACTTGCTTGTAACATAATGTCATAAGTTCTCTGCATTTCAAGTTTTTAAATGAGCTGAAGTCACTTTAGGCATTCCATTTGTGGACCACAGCAGTACCGTCACCACTAGTAGGTCTACGTCAATGGTGGAACAGACCACAAGAGCAATGACGTCATCACCAGTAGTCTGCCTCATTGGTGAGACAGAAGCCCTTCACGTTGCAACTCACAGTGAGTCCTTCCCTCACTCCTACACCTCACAGAGAGTCCTTCACTCACGCCTACACCTCACAGTGAGTCCTTCCCTCACCCCTACACCTCACAGGGAGTCCTTCACTCACTCCTACACCTCACAGTGAGTCCTACACTCACTCCTACACCTCACAGTGAGTCCTTCACTCACTCCTACACCTCACAGTGAGTCCTTCCCTCACTCCTCCAAGTCAGTGAGTCCTTCCCTCACTCCTAAGCATCAACATGACTCCTTCCCACACATCACAGAGAGTCCGTCCGTCACTCCTACACATCACAGCGAGTCCTTCCCTCACTCCAGCACACCACAGCGAGTCCTTCCCTCACTCCAGCACACCACAGCGAGTCCTTCCCTCACTCCTACACCTCACAGTGAGTCCTTCCCTCACCCCTACACCTCAGTGAGTCCTTCCCACACTCCTACACATCACAGTGAGTCCTTCCCTCACCCCTACACATCACAGTGAGTCCTTCGCTCACTCCTACACATCACAGCGAGACCTTCCCTCACTCCTACACATCGCAGTGAGTCCTTCCCACACTCCAACACATCACAGTGAGTCCTTCTCAAACTCCTATACATCACAATGAGTCCTTCCCTCATACTATACACAACGCTGCATGTCTTTCCTTCACTCCTACAAAACACAGTAAGTCATTCCCTCAATCTTACACAACACATTACATCCTACCCTCACTCCCACACACAGCAAATCCTTCCTTTATCCTACACAACATTGCATGTCCTTCCCTCACTCCTATAAAACACTGCAAATCATTCTATCACTCCTTAGATCAGTAAGTCCTCCTCTCACTCCTTATTAGGTCAGTAAGTTCTTCCCTCATTTACGAACATCACTACATGTCCTTCTTTAGGTCCTACACAACACTACAAGTCCTTCCCTCATTCCTACACAATACTGAAGTCCTTCCCTCAATACTACACATCACAGTGAGTCCTTCCCTCACCCCTAAACATCACAGTGAATCCTTCCCTCACTCCTACACATCACAGCGAGACCTTTCCTCACTCCTACACATCACAGTGAGTCTTTCCCACACTCCTACACATCACAGTGAGTCCTTCTCTCACTTCCATACATCACAATGAGTCCTTCCCTCATTCCTACACAATACTGCATGTCCTTCCCTCAGTCCTACAGTTATCAGTAGATAAACTTTCAATACACCGTTATAATCTATTTTAGCATTTATAAAGACTTGTCGAACCAACAGTAAATATTATACACAATACAACTTCCTGTCATGTCGGGTAGACTGACTTATTTAGGATATATTCATCTTTTTCTGTACACAGACATTAGGAGCATCAATTAACCCCCTCCGTCACAAGTACAGTAGCTCTCTAAGAGCCTCACACATCTCCAAGTTGATATTCACAATATAGCCACAAACAGCCTCTGGTTGGATCAGACTACCCCTGACAACCTTACATAGTCCTTAAATCTATTATACAACCACCTATGATCATCACACAGCCCTAATTAGCCAAACAGTCCGTGGCGACGGTATGTAAGCCCTGGGGGCCTCACATAGCCCCTAGGAGTGACATACTGTCTCAGAACATTTACAACAAATACAATCTTTTTTTTTTTTTTACAATTTCAAAAGTTTGCCCATAGGATATGCTCATTGGTTACAAGTAAGTTGTAAAGTTGTAATAATTCCTTGATTTTACAGTAAAATCTTAAACTAACATCTTGTATTTCACTGCCAGGAAGAATAAAATATTTTGCTTTCCAAATGAAGATGAAACTTAAGTCCAAAATAATTAAGTTGAACAAAATACTTCCTGACTGTCTAGTTACAAATCCACATAAAAGATTACAACAGCGTATTAGAAGTTATAAGCTTCGCAACGCCACAAGTCTATATGGTCACTCCTATACAATTCCTTCCCTCACCCCTACACCACATTACAAGTCCTTCCCCCATACACCACACTACAAGTCCTTCCCTCACACTGCACAAAGTCCTTCCCTCACTCCTACACAAAACTGCAAGTCCTTCCTTCACTCATACACCACACTACAAGTCCTTCTCTCTCGCCTACACAACCCGGCAAGTCCTTCTCTCGCCCCTATTATTAATACTGCAAGTCATTCCCTCACCTTGACATTAAATAATTGCAAGTCATTCCCCACCCCCTTCACAACTTTAAGTCCTTCCCTTACTCCTACACAACCCTGCAAGTACTTCCCTCACTTCCACACAATACTACAAGTCCTTCTCTGACTCATACAATACACTACAAGTCATTCCCTCACTCCTACACCACACTACAAGTCCTTCTCTCTCTCCTACAACACACTACAAGTCCTTATCTCACTCCTACACCACATTTACAAGTCCTTCCCTCACTCCTACACCACACTACAAGTCCTTCTTTCACTCCTACACCACACTACAAGCCGTTCCCTTACTCCTACACAACCCTGCATGTCCTTCCTTAACTCCTACACAACCCTGCAAGTCCTTCCCTCCCTTCTACACTACCCTGCAAGTCCTTCTTTCACTCCTACACAGTAGTGCAAGTCCTTCCCTGATTCCTACACAACAGTGCAAGTGCTTCCCTCACTCCTACACAAACCTGCTTGTCTTTCCTTCACTCCTACACAACCCTGCAAGTTCTTCCCTCAGTCCTACACAACACTGTAAGAACCTTCTCACCCCACATTAATACTAGAAGTCCTTCTCACCTTTACACACACGTAAGTCCTTTACTCACCCTACACAACCCTGCAAGTCCTTCCCTCCCTTCTACACTACCCTGCAAGTCCTTCTTTCACTCCTACACAGCAGTGCAAGTCCTTCCCTGATTCCTACACAACAGTGCAAGTGCTTCCCTCACTCCTACACAAACCTGCTTGTCTTTCCTTCACTCCTACACAACCCTGCAAGTTCTTCCCTCAGTCCTACACATTACTACAAGTACTTCCCTCACTCTTACACAACCCTGAAAGTCCTTCTTTCACTCCTACACAACACTGCTACATAATGCCAGAAGACATTCCCTCACTCCTACATATTATTGCTAGTCCTTCCTTTACTCTTACACAATTCTAGAAGCTCTTCCCTCACTCTTACACAATACTACAAAACCTTGTTTCATTCCTACACAATACTAGAAGACATTCCCTCACTCCTAAAATATTATTGCTAGTCCTTCCTTCACTCTTACACAATTCTAGAAGCTCTTCCCTCACTCCTACACAATACTACAAAACCTTGTTTCGCTCCTACACAATACTAGAAGTCCTTCTCTCACTTCTACACAACCCTGCACGTCCTTCCCTCACTCGTACACATCACTTCATGTCCTTCCCTCACTCTTAAATAATATTGCTTGTTGTTTGTCCTTCCCCCACTCTTACATAATATTGCTTGTTCTTTCCTCACTCTATAGCAAGCAAGTACAGACGGCACAGTAGTCAGTATTTATGCGGGACGTATTTAACCAACACTTTACATATATACAATACAACTCTGTCATGTTTGGTAGACTGACATTTAGAGAATGTTCATCTTTACTGTACTCTTGATCGTTTCTCTTGTCCATCTTGATGTTGCCTCGTCATCTCAGCATCTGCTATGTCCTCATCCTCCCTGGAGTAGTAGTATTTCTGTTACCTTGTGGAATTAAAAATTTTATTAACAAAATAGTTTTTTTTGTATATGTTGCAGGGCGACAAGATTAAAATCCTCTTTTTCTTACTGTTATGTAGCCTCCTCTTTTATCAAGAATTTACCTACTAGTCAAGTCATGTTTAATGAGTGGTCACAACAACAAGTTGTGTAAACACTATAATGACTCTTATTATCTCTACCAGGTTCTCATTAATATCCGATTAACTCAAATATAGGTATCATGTTGAAGATGAATCATGAAAATGCATAATTAGCATTATAAAGTTAAAGACTGTCAAAGGTCAAGTGAAGAACAATTTAAGTACTGTACAGATGACCACAGCCTAATAACTCCAAACTTGAACTCTAGCCTCACTATGTACTAGAAAAGTAATAAAGTATACACCCTTATTCTTAAATATATCTTGGGTCCAGACCAATTGTACAACACTTGCACCAGCACACTATCACTGAGCTAGGATCGTTCCCTCTGCATCTTGCTATGTCCTGATGTGGATACTATATAACATGATAATGTTTACATTATGAACATGTATAAAATATAGTCCTACCTACTGAAATAGATATGAATTATAAATTATCTCAGTGCTTGTGAATTGTGTTTTTTTAGTTAATTGATTGAGCATTTGCTAAGAAATTCTTTACACTTTGTTTTTTGGGTTGTTTTACACAACATACCAAGTCCTTCTTCACTCCTACACAACATACCAAGTACATCTTAACTCCTACACAATCTATGTTCATCCTCCTCCTACACAATGCTATGTTCTTCTCTCACTCCTATAAACATACCAGTCCATCCTAACTCCTACACAATGGTACAAGTTTATCCCTAATTCCCTACACAGCATACAAGTCCTCTCATTCCTCACAATATGTACAGAGTCCATCCTAATCTCCTTACACATACCAAGTCCTTCTCTCAATTCCTACATACTGCCATGTCCTCCCCACTCTACACTACAAGTCTTCCCTCCTCCTACACAATACCATGTCCTTCCTTTCCTTCTACAACATACCAAGTCCATCCTTAACTCTTACATTAATACTACAAGTCCTTCTCTCACTCTTGGCCACAGCATAA